>NW_028326860.1:0-38455 GCF_027475165.1 Benincasa hispida
AGCACCTTTACTTTCATTGCAACACTTAGTGAGATTGCTTGGGTATTGCATACTTAGTCATGTGGATTAGGGATATGAAGCATGTAGCAACCTACCGAGAGGTATACGTAGCGTGAGTGTGTGAGTAACCTTATTTGCTTAGTGTGAAGTTGCTGCAGTGCTTGTCTATAGGCTAACGCATTACTTGTCTATGAGTGAAATCAACAACAATCAACTGCCCAAGAGAGTAAGTGGTTGGACGCATTAAGCAAGGTATGCATTGTTCACTAGGGATAGTAACAATCTTAGGTCAACGAAGTTTATACGATTGTCTTATATATGTATGCTTCATTCGTCCATTAGGGATACTCAGGAGGGTAGTCTAAGGACAAGATCTAGGCTTGGGAAGGTCAAGTCAGAATTTAGGCTTGGGAGAGCCAGATTAGAACACATAATACAAAAGATAGGCGCTTAGGAATGAGCACTTTTTGTTATTAATGCATCGCATGCATCCTAGAGACAGGATACGATTGAATGCGGTCACCGCAACGTTGTGTGTATTTTGCATCATCGTATAGGACAAGAGTAGAGACTTAGGAATAAGCTCTATGAACACTTTTCATTCAACACATGCATCCTAGAATTAGGAGCACTGCATTTCCATTGGAAAATGACTTGCCGTGTATTGTTGTAGCATGATTGCATGGATTGTGTTGACTAGGGTTGCCCTTGCGATCACTCTTAAGTTTTGCAAAGAAAACATTTTCGCATTTTATCTATTTTCCCACCATTTATTTCATGTCAAGGTTTGTCGCATTTCTACCTTTCATGCATATTCTCATTGCGTTGTCTATTAGATAGGAGTAGAAGTAGGATTAAGTTAGCAATATCCCCTCCATTCTTTTATTTATACCGCCGCATGCACATCACTACAAACATATAGTTACAAGTCCCTGTGTTTGACCTCAGATTACCCGAGAAACTTGCGCTCATGTTATACTTGGCGTGAACGCAAGAAAACTTGTGGCAGGACACATGGTCATCGCATACATTCGTTAACGTAATTTTCATTCCAACGCATGACCATCGACGCATGACTATCAACGCATATCTTAGAAACATACATCGTATAATGCATCCACGGGATTTTGGTTGTCGAGTAAAAATTGACTTCTAATCCACGCGTACCACCGGGCACCCCACTAAAGATCGACAGTTGCACTCTCATCACTACAAATATATTTTTATGTCCATATCAACCAATCAGCAGTGCGATAACCCTTTATAGATCGCTCGTAAGTACAACTTGGCCAATTTATCGTTTTACCCCTGTAGTTACATTTAACTCTTTAAGTACCACTAATTCCTCTAGTGAACAATAAGGTATAGTCCTACTATGACTGGGTCCTCTCTTCCAATGAGAGGATGTGGCCACTATGTTTAAGACCTGGAATCAACCTTTAAGGGAACAGTCTATCTACTTACTCCTGCTTTGGGGAAGGAGTGAATTCCATCTTGTGTAACTGAGTTCCCAGCTCCTCAATCAGACACATCCCCAAAAAGGTAGGCTTGTAAAGTTGGCAATCTGACCACACTCACCCATACTAATCAAAGGACCACCTTCAAAGGTAGGAGTTCCTGAAACACTCAGGATTAAGGTCATGTCACCTATGGTCGTTAAAGTGAGATGTAAGTCTCAAGTATGAATGACGTTATATAAAGAGATGAATCATCTCGTGGTCCGATCTTATACAAACTCTTTGTATGGGACGCCCCCGCTCGCATGTCTCCACATGAATGGTCAAGATCAGACCATATGTAGTAGTTCACAACACTTGTAAATCTGTACAAAGTGGGTCATATTTGTAGTATCATCAGGATAAGGTATCCCTCCTTAATCCTTATACTACATACCTTTTAGGTTATTACTTAAGGTATGATTCACTTTCATATCTCATATACATGCTTAAGTTTACATACAATAACTACAGATCTTTGTTTATTGGATACGAGTAAATGCAAATAAAATAACTCTGATTTTCTTCATAACAATGTATACAAAGCTTACAAACTATGAGACTTTAGGAGAATTAGGACACTAATCCCAACAGGTAAGTTGTTGCGATTTTGTGATGAATGTTATATTCAACCAGAAGCTCGTTGATGATGAAATTGATGAAATTTGTTCCCTCTTCGCTTATAATGGCATGTGGAGTGCCAAAGCAAGTGAAAATATTTTTCTGCAGGAATTTCAAGACTGTTCCTGCATCATTTATAACACATAAAATTGCTTTGACCCATTTTGAAACATAATCAACGGCTACTAGGATGTAGTTGTAGCCATTGGAAGGCGGGCATGGGCCTATGAAGTCAACTCCCTATACATCAAACAATTCAACTTCTAGGATAACGCTTGATGGCATCTCATTTCTTCTGGAAATGTTCCCAATATGTTGACATTTGTCGCATTTCATAACATAGTCTCTGGCATCTTTAAACAATGTGGGTCAATAGTACCCACTCTGAAGTTCTTTTGCTGTTGTGCGCTAACTTCCAAAATGGCCACCAAATGGTGACTCATGACATTGATATAAGATGCGATGAAGGGAAGTTTCTAGAACGTATTGCCTTAGTATATGATTTGGGCCTTTTTTTTTTTTAATAAAGATGTGGCTCACCCTAGTAGTAAAACTTACATTAATGCATATGTTTCTTCTTTTGTCGCAGAGTATATTCCTCTAGGAATTGCTTGTAGACTAGAAAATTAATAATGTCTGCATACCAAGGTAATTATGAAGGGACTGAATCTTGCAGCGGAAGCATTCTCATGTGAGACCGCCTTGCATCTTGTGATTCAATTTTTACAATGAACAAAATTGTTGTACTAAATGGAATGAATAAACATGTAAACTAGCATGTTATTAGAGAAAGGATTAGAATATTTCTTACCTTTGTAGATTCCCTAAGTGCCACAAACAAGCCTCCCAAGGATCTAACAAATGGATCTCCAAATGGTCTTGGTCACAAACAACTCCTTGAGCGATCTTGAACACTGCCATGAGGGTTACCTCGTTATTCTTTGGGATTCCAATGGAGGGATAGGTGGTATCCAACTATTGGGAGAGAGAGAGAAGAATAAGGTTTTAGAGAGTAGAGAGGATTTATAGCTTAGAGAAAAGTTTGCACAATAACATTGAGGAGTTGTGTATTGTCAGAGTTTCTCTGCAATGAGAATTGTGTATTTAGTGTATTCTCAAAGGGCCATGGGGAGGTCTTTATATAGATAAGGGCCAAAAATCTTTCCCAATATATTTTCCTTTTCTATAATTAATTAAATAACATTTATTTCATTAATTAGCCCATTCAATTAAATAAGACTTATTCAATGAATTCGCCCAATGAAATAACATTTATTCAATTAATTAGCCCAATTAAATAATAACTATTTATTTTTGCACAATAATTAAATAACTACATATATATTAAACCCAATTTTAATGTATACATTTAATTATCATATATATCCCATGTATATGTGCTAAACCTCTCTATTAATCAATTCTTTGTGAATCTAATTCACTTGAATTAATTAATTTGAATCTTATTCAAATATTACTTTCCAATTTGATTATAGACCATATCCACAATTAATTATATATTAATCACATTGATATATAGTTTCCTCAAATTAATTTGAACAATTCAAATTATCCCTTTTAAGTATCCTCTAATGAGCTAATGAGGGAACCTGGTGGACCTGTAGATAAGAAGTTCCAACAATATGAGATAAACTGGTTAAACTTATTAACCAAGTTAATCAATATTCATTAACCATGGGTATACTCAATTAAAAACTCACAGCTGCACTCTTCTAACTACAGATACAATTATGTGTCCACGGATATAGATCAATACCAACAAGTTAGTCATTCACGAGTGTTCGTAACTCTAAATGGGTCAAATTACCATTTTACCCTTGGGTTACCTCTGGCTCCTCAAGTACCAGTGCTTATCTAATGAACAACCTGTTTATGGTCCAACTAATAAACAGAAACCACTCTCGGGCCATTGAGAGGGTAGGGCTCTTTATTCAAGTCCTGGAGACACCACTTAAGAGAACATTCATCTACTTACCCTCGAGAAAGGAATAAGTGAATTCCATTTTGTATCATTATGTTCCCAGCTCCCCAATCGATCTCGTCCCCAAAATGGTTGGCATATTAGGTCGGCGGATTGGCTACCCTCACCCATGTAAATCAAAGGACAATCACTCGTGAATAGGAGTTTATAATATACTCAGGATTAAGACTAAGTTGCCTAGGTCGTCCTATTGAAATAGAAACCTAACTAGTCAACGATGTTACATCTAGTGGTTACTATTTCGTGGTCCAGTCTTATGCAAACTCATTACATAGGATACCCCCACTCACATGTCACCTACACGAACGCATTGGATCATTACGTTTTTATCAAATATAAAGTGGGTTGTATCCATAGTGTTACTAGGATAAGATACCCAACTTTATCCCTATAAACCCTTTAGGTTGTATCTTGAACATTGATCCTTGTATGTTTTCACATATAGTTCAAGACTTGTAAGGCAACCTTGGATGTTAGTTTATTGGACTTAAGGTTATTTAGACAAAATGGACAACAATACAAACAATAACATTTATTGGTTTAACATCTATAACTCTTTGTTGATGACTGATAACTTGTAGAAATACAAGTTATTGTATCTCTTTTATTTAAAAGAATAGGAAAAGGTATGAAATTATGACACTTGTACCAAAGAATTCACACAAAAATCGAAGTATGCTATCATACAATTTCAACATCTGATATATCTGAATTACGGGCTGATATTGCTATCTTTACACAAACAACTCGTTAACGCGACCAGGCGAACACATGATCACATGAACCAAGCACCCACTAATGCAATCAAGCAAGAGCTATCAGATACAAACATATGATCGCATAACCAGCTATGGCAATGAAGCATCACATAGGCGGTAGGAGTCAAATCAAAGATTGAGTTGGTGGCCGATAAGAGAACTTCATTGAAGATTCAATGAACTTTTGACGCGTTGCAGGCGGCGGGTCAAGGTATAGAATTTAATGCACCCCATCAGCACAATCATGACTGAGAAAAAAGAAAAGCCTCCTCAAACGCGTATTATACCCATGCAATCGCCATGCAGAAGAGAAATTATGAGAAGAAAACTAAGCTAAAAAACCTTCCCATTCAGCCCTAGAAATACCTTAACGAGAACTTAGGATTCCTGAGTAAGAAAAAGAGGGATACCATTGTTCAATAATCTAAGTGAAGCAATCGCCAGTAGAGCCGGAGGGAGTAAGACTTGATTCTCTATCATTTTCTTTCTTTTAAAGTGTATTTGCATTGTAATTTTGATTTTTACAAATTCAAACTTTACAATATGAATACATATTCATTCTATCCTTTGTTTATCTTATTCATCACTATCGTGTGTAGCTAATTGTCTAATAGGTTGAGAAGTCTGTAGCTAACACTACTAAGCAATAAGAGAAATATGCGATCAACTTATTTTATGTATGCTTATGTGCGTTACTTGAATAAATTGAAAGATTGTTCTAAGTAAATTTAATTTGAGTTTGAAAGAACTTAAATTTGGAACTCATAAAACAAGAGGAGATATTCCTTAGAAATAAGTATACCTTCTGCACATTGCACTCATTGCATGCATCTTAGAGATAAGATGATGTGGCCAGATACACTGAGAAGTGATGATCGTAACATTGAGTGCATCGCTTAAACGCATAATCCATTTAGTTGCTTAGGAAATGTTAGTGAAAATTCTTCTCAACCCTATCATCACATATTTATTACCAACAACCATAATCCACACTGTTTCACTTGGGCATAATTTTCATCGCATAGAGTTTAGAATTAGAATAACGCCTTCAATCAACCCCTTCACTACTACAAAAACAGTGTTCTTGATGTTTTTTAAATGTCAAGAATGACTTTTTTTACCTTTTTAAAAACATCAAAGAAGCCAATGTCAAGAATGTCGATTTTCTTGATATTTTAAAAATATCAAGAAAAATGACACTTGACATTTAAAAAATGTCAAGAAGCACAAACACTTGACATTTCAAAATGTCAAGAATATGGGCATTCTTGACAAGGAAAAAAGTCAAGAAATTTTGTGCAATGTTGATGTTTTTATCTATAACTGCTCCTGTATTTTGATCCAACAACCACATTTAGTATATATATGACATACATTCATTAATTAGATAAACAATATACACGCATTGACAAACTTATATATCAACAAAAAACCACCAATATCTCTTTATAAAAACTTAACTTCTTTAACATTGTCAATAGTACAACCTAAGGAGCATAATTATAACAATCAACCCATATGGACACTTCCAAAATAATATAAGGAACATAATTCTAAAAGTCAACCAATATGAACAGTTTCAAAAAATACATTTCCAAAACTTCTATCAAAACCATCCATCTACCAACACATCCAATCCAAAACTATCCCCCCTTCCCGCGATGCATATTTGTGTTGGGAATGTCCTAGAACTGGCAGTTCGTGTTAAACATTCTATTTTATCAATAACAATGATTTTTTGATTTTGCATCTTATTATGAAAATCCAATAAACGCATCCTTAGCTATAGTCTGATGCTGTAACTTTATGTAGTAACATAAATAGGATCAAGTTGACAGTATATAGCCTAAATAGTTTAATAAGTATATGGATGAAATTGGATATCTCATCCTGATAACACTATTGGATGCGGCCTACTCTGTAGTTGTTACAAGAAGTTATAAAGTGCTACAAATGATGTGATCCACAAACCGTTCATGTTGAGACATGAGAGTGAGGGCATCCTATGCAATGAGTTTGCATATAGACTGGACCATGAAAATAGTCACTTTTCTTTGTGACGACTGTTTACTGTTAAAACTGACTATTTCATTTATTATATAACCTAGGTTAACTCGATCTTAATCCTGAGCTAGCTATGAACTCCCGTCTGTGATTATTCTTTGATCTGTAAATAGTGAGAGTAGTCCAACAACACTGCTCAATAAGCTTACCATTTTGGGGATAAGACCGGATGAATAGCTGGGGACATAGCCTTGCAAGATGAAATTCACTTCTACCCTATTTAGGGTTAGCATATAGGTTGTTCTCTTAAGTACTGACTCTAGGTCTTGAACAATCGAGGCCCCGCCTTCTCATGATAGAGAAAGGATTTGATTCATAGAGATTATGAATCAGAATTTTTCATTAGAGGATCGGTAGGAACTTAAGGAACAAGATGTAGTCACAAGGGTAAAACGGTATTTTTGACCTAGATGTGATTACGAACAACCTGTGAAGGATCGACTTACTGATTATGGTTATTAAGTGGACATAATATATCTATATCGAGGGGAGTTCAACTATGGGCTATAGTGGAGTGTCCCATTAGTTTACGAATGGGGGTTAGATCAGACTAATGAGTTTAGCTGATTAATCTCGAATCGTTGGAGCCTATGATCTGTAGGTCCGTGAGGTCTTCCTACTAGCTCATAAATGGATAAGCTTTAGGGTAACTTGAGAAATTAATTTGAACGTTCAAATTAAACGGAACAAGAGAATAAATATTTAAATATGATTTAAATATATAAAGATGATTATTGTGCAAAAAAATAATTTAATATTTGATATTAAATTAACTATTTTTTAAAAAATTATTTTATGAAATTAATTCAAGAAAATAAAATTTTGAATTAAAATCATTTTTTGTTTTAAAAAGAAAATGGAAATTTGTTTGCATGTTGCACAAAAATAGAAAATGGGTTTTTTCCATTACCATCATCTTTATGCTCACACAAAAAGCATTATCTTCTCTACTTTGATTCTCCAAGCATGAGCTGCAAGCCATGAACTCCATCTCTTTGCATGTTCATCAAATATATATAAAGAAGATTGGAGTTATTGGAGAGTAGATAATACAGAATTTCCAGAGAAATTTTTCAGAAGAAGAGACTGTCTTTTTCAGTTGTGCTGCTGTGAGTTTCTCTGGTTTCTTCACATCTTCAAGCTGTTCTTGAGTCCCACAACTCTACCTAAAGCTCCAAGAACATAGTAATGAAGGCTTTGAGTAGTTCACGTTGATAACAAGTGAAGACAACAGCTGAACATGCGTTTTCTTGGAGAATTCATCTAAGGTATGTTCAGAAAACCTACTTTTTGAGAAGAGCATGCTTTAGTTTTTGCTAAAATTAGTGAATTAGAAAGCTTATGGATCCTTGATACTTCTGTTGCATGTTGTTTTACTCTTTCAATTTGAACAATACCGAAAGATATTTACACCTATATGAATATGAAGTAAATCCAAAAATTGATCAGCCGGAACAAACACATCTAAAATGACCAACCACGATCACATGTAGCAACCTAAAAATTCAGCCAACTCTATCCGCACCTTATCTAACTCAATTTGTGAGTACGATTTTCTTGTATCAATCTATAAACATGAAAGCCAAATATTATAATGGATTTTATTTTTTCTATGTTATTTGAAATGTTAAAATAATGACAATATACCAAATCTGAGATGACAATTCTTCTTTTGGTCATAATATCCCTCATATACCTCATGACGTAGTATCCACATTTGGTGCTCCCAACTTGTAGAGGAAATTACAGAGAAAAAAACTAGTAAATAAGAATGAAATAATCCTTACGCACTAGATGTCTACTTAATATGATGAATAAATAGTCATTGTTAATTTATATTTGCCTTTACTATTCTCCACGACTTTTTTTAATATTCTTTTGAGATTGAAACATTGCAATTGCTTTATTTGTCAAGAAATAACAAAAAATTCTAAAATAAAGTACACTTTAAAACAAACACTACAAATGAAAAATGTTAACTTACGTGTCAGTTATATATCTTATATTTACCTGTGATGTTGTCCTTATTGAGCCTAAGTAATACATAATATCATCATATTCATTTATAGCAAGTAGTGCCCAACGACCACTAGTTAATAAAATATAATTAGTATTTTTATTGCTAATGAAAATTGATAAAAAAAAAAAGTGTTTTAACTCACCTAGGATTAAAAGGAGCAAGAACTATTTGGTTTGCTTATGAGACCATCACTATACTACACAGGTTTCGTGTTTTAACTTCCTGAGAGTTATGTCCAGAGGAAATGAGAGATGGATCTACAAAAGTATATTGTGAACTTTCCTTTGAATCAATAAAGGATGAGTGCAAGTACCTACAAAAGATTTATAACATAAATATAGACGACCAAAATTGGAAAGAAACGTCAGAACTTAAGTCTACAAAAGTAATAACATTACTTACGCCATGTAAGCCACAAAAGTCATTGTCTTGACTTCATCCATGTTACAAAAGTTAATTATGTCCTCTCGCAGGACACAACTCTTTCAACTGATGCCAAAAAGTTCAACGGGAAGTAGTAAAGAAATACCAGACTCTTTGGCCATCACCTTCTCAGTATATCTAAGAATGGATTTCAAAGATATCGGAAGAACTGATGTTGAGTGACTAACTTCTTTTTTCTTTGTCATTTCCATTGAAGATTTTTCCTAATGCAGCAAAATCATAGCAACAAAAGTATATAAAGCAGAAAAACTAGACATTTGATGAGCTTAATGATTTTATTAGTGTCACTTACTTTAAAGATTTTAAATCTTCTGCGTTGCAATTTACATTCACCTTTATCTTGTCTCTTCGTTTCTATGAGGACTTAATCTCCTCCACCTTAATTTTATCTTTCTGTTTCTTTTCATATGTAGTCTTCATCTTGTTTTTTTTTTTTTTTTTTTGTTTATCTTGAGATTCGATCTTATCTGCTAAAAATTGCTTGGAGCAACTTTCATGTCCAAAAAATGTTGTAGAAGATGACATTTGAAGATGAGCTTCTAATTCCCTAAGACATTGACGAAGTGCTTCATTCTCACTTACAATTTCCTTGTTTTCATCCTTCCAATGTTTAGATTTCTATTTCACTGTATGAAAGTAAGCCGTTGGAGTAACAAAACCACCAACCCCATGCACAAGCCCGTGCCTTTCTTGAGTACCCAAAGCTCGTATTAAGATATCATTGGGAGAGTGATATTTGTGGCACAATGGATCTGTATTATTCTTTGAGATCTCATCCTAGAAACAAATAAAATTTAATATAATTAAGTTATATGTTATATACTTCATGTAAATTTAATACTTATCTTACTATTCGATTGATGACTTCTTGACCATCTTCATTATCGTATTCTCATTTCTTATTAACTCGAGCCTTCTTCCACAAGTTAGCTCGATTGAAATCATTTTCAATTGAAGATACTTTCTTCTACACTCTAATGAAGAAAAAAAATTAGATATTGTTATAGGAATCGTGAGAATATATACTAAATTCTTACCATCTCTTCAACAACATTCGATGATTGTACTTATTCTTAGATCGACGTTCTTGTTGTAAGCGTCTTTTTTCCTATACAAACGTAATGATTATTAGTAGGGAATAATATAAAAAATATTTATAAAATTAAATTAATAATATACCTGAAACTTTACACACAATCTCGATCTTATAAACTCTTCCCAATAACTTTGATCAATAAATTAATACTTTCTTGGTGGATTTATTAGAAGTTGAGGTTCATCTTTAAATGGCATAATTTATTGTTGTTAACCAATTCTTAAACTGACGAAAAGCTATGCCTACAGTTTTCATAATGTTCTTCCTAGATCTTGTATCAATTACAAAGGCGACCTAAACATCGAAAAGTTAGTGAAAACATTACATATACATCTACAATATTATCAAGATAAAAAGTTGAATATATGAACCTCAACTGTATTACATATCTTATTTCTCAACTCAGTAGGCACACGTTTCCAAGATGTATATATAATAGGTACATGATAATGCGTAGAGGACCCAGTGAAAGACTTTAACTTAGCTCAATTTTCACCACTGGGTACGCCATCTTCATTGTATTCCACAAACTTCTTTTCTCCCGCACTCCTAATATGTGTTACATCAAACATAATAGTAGCTCCCCGTTCTATCTTCTTTTGATTGGTGGTTTTATTTGACCTAACAACTACTATTTCTTTGTCACCAAGCTCTAAATCTTCGTCACCCGCTGTACTATGCTCCATCTGGTGTATAAATCAAAATTTTCAATCAAATTTAAGAAACAATTAGCATTGTATATATATTAAGCAAACAAAAAATAAAACGTGATTGATAAAAATTATAAATTTTAAAAAAAAACAATTATCATATTACACAATATATAACCTACCCATAAAATATGTAGCTATCCATGTGCCTTCCCAATTCGATCGTACATATGTTGACATGTTCTCATCCAAGTTATTATGTATATCAACATTCGACATATCATTGGGTATTCCTTGACAGTGTAATATTGTATCTCAAAGTTCATCGTCATTATATCTATTGGATTGTGTGTCCTAAAACTCGCAGTTGGTAAACTTAAACACATTCTATTATCAATAATGATGTTATTCAAACATTTCTTCAATAAAATTGTTATTGAATCTTTAAATTACATTCATAAAGTCTAAATTCAATAAACTAAGATCCATGGCTATTATATGAATACTTGAACTGTATGTAGAGACATAAAGATGTATCAAGTTTGAGTAAATAACCAAAATGGTCTATAGTATATGATTAAGGTTGGGTACCTTATTCTGGTGACACTATTGGATGCGGCCTACTCTGTAGCTATTACAAGTTGTTGTAAAGATACTGCAAACGAAGTGATCCAGATTCCTTCATGTATTGACATGAGGAGTGAGGGCGTCCTATGCAATGAGTTTGTATAAGATCGGATCAATAAATAAGTCACTCTTACTTTATAACGTTGTTTACTATTTAAAGACTGACTATTTCACTTAGATGACCTAGGTAACTCAATTTTAATCCCGAGCTAACTATGAACTTCTGTTTATTCAGGATTATCCTTAGATTTGCATGGGTAAGGGTTGTCTCTACCAGCTCAATAAGCCTCCCATTTCAGGGGTAAGACCGGGTAGATAGTTGGAGATATAGGGTACAGGATGGAATTCACGCCTACCCAATTAAGGGATACGAGAAAGGTTATTTCTTAAATATCGAATCTAGGTATTGAACAAGGGGTCCCACCCTCTCATTGGCCCGAAAGGGATCCGATTTAGTGTTTGGATCATAAACCAATTGTTCATTAGAGAATTAGTAGGAACTTAAGGAACAAGACGTAATATCGGGGGTAAAACAACATATTGACCAAGTTGTTAGTATGAACAACCTGTGAAGGGTCAACTTACTGGTTATAGTTATATCATATGGACACAAATATATTTACAGTGAGAAGAGTGCAACTATCGAGCTATAGTGGTGTGACTCGATAGTTAACGAATATTGATTAATTCAGTCTAAAGAGTTTAAGCCAATTAATCTTAATTGTTGGAGCTCATGGTATGTAGGTCCATAAGGTCCCTCTACTAGCTCGTAAAACACGAACATCTTGAACTGATAATTGAGTGAATTTGTAATGATATCATTTTGAATTGTTCAAATTGAATTTCAGTTTGAAAATGTTCAAATTGAAATTAGGGTTTGAATTTGAATAGGTTCAAATTCGAATTAGGGTTTGTATAATTATATATGATATAATTAAAAATTTAGTTTATTGAAATTAAATGAAATTGGAGAGTTTATAATATTTAAATATTGATTTAAATATTAATTACATGAATAAGATTCATGTTTAAAATTAGATATATGATTAATTTAATATTTGATTTTAAATTAATCAATTAATTAAATATGTTTAATTAATTAGAAATTCAAATTAATTCCAATTTTAATTCAACTTGAGAAATTGGATTTTGATTTAATTAAATTATGGATTTATTAAATCATTTTTTAATTAATTAAAAGAAACTGGAAATTTAAGAGTTCTGAAAAAAATGGAGAAAGTGGGTTTTTCCCACTTTCACCTCCATGCATGAAGTGTTCTTCATGCAATATCACACATCAATTTCCACTTGAGTCTGATCAAGCTGTTGGCATTCATGGCTGATGAAGTGCTTGCATGCTGAAAAGTGATAAAACACTCAGAATTGAAGTGGAAGAAGTAGTGCTTTGAGCTGAAGAAAGAATTTCTACACTCATCTTCTTCTTCCTCTCAAACCCAAAAAAATAACTTCACAAATTCACTCAAATTCGAGTTCCACCACTCAAATTCAAGGCTAAGAATAGTAGAGAAGATCTTGGTAGTTCGCGGTTGATTTGGAGTTGAATTTGAGTGAAAAGCAGCTTGGAATTGGAAGAATTCATCAAATGTATGAAACTTGAAACCCAACTTTTGATTTTATGAAATAACATGCTTCAGAAGTCAAATTAAATGTAATTAGAGTACTTATTGATTATGTTTGCTTCCATTGTATGCTTGTGTATTCCATTAATTGGTATCAAAATGTGATTTAAGCACTAAATTAACGTTAATTTGAGTTTTGGTGGGTGAATTTCCTAAATTGCATGTTATGGACTGTTATGGATGTTTTTCAGCTTTGGCATTAGATTTATCTTTGATTTCCAAGTTAAATTTATAATGGGCTCATGTTTAATGAGCTTATATGTGTGTTCTAGAGTCTGTAATTTATTTGGAGTCATTAGAGTCCGAATTAGGCTGTAGTTTGGAGATTGAAGCAAGCAAAGTCAAGGAGAAAATTCTGTAGAATGGCTTTTGTCCAGGCAGCATTGCAACGCTTCCTTTGAGCGTTGCAATGCTGTTCTTCGTGGCTACCCAGATCGTGGTGTTTTTCTCGCAGCGTCACAATGCTGGGATGCAGTATCACAACGTTGTTCATCCCAGCCAGCGAGATCAAACGAGATTTTGATCGAGCAAGCGAGATTTCAGTCGAGTAGCGAGTTTCAACCGTTGACCAAGCGAGGATTCGAGTCTGAACCAGTTTGACCGAATGACGATGAACGAGGAGGGTCGGTTCGACCGGTTTTCTTCAGTTTCGGTCCAGTTTAGCCTCAATCCGGTTTGGCTCAACCTTTTTTTGGATCGGCTCCACCCATTTTGATGCCCTGGAGGTTCAGTTTGAGTGGTTCAGGTCTAGTTTGGGTCGGTTCGAGCAGTTGTACACCAATTTGAAGCTGTTTTCTATCCTAATTTGTAATAGTTTAGTTATTATGCTTGCTTAGGATGCCAAAGTTGAACCATATCAGTATTTAAATAATTATGCATGTGATGTATGTTGTATTTAAATTTAAACATGTTTGTGCATATTGTATGCCATTTAGATTTAAAATCCCACCATAGGAAGCATGTTACATGCCTTATGTATATGTTATAAATTGTTATAATGTATAGAATAAATGTTTAGGGTTTCACTTATTTGATATAACTGTTATATTAAATTTGAATGCCTTTGATGTATGTTATGGATGTAAGAGCATGTCTGATTTTTATAAGTTGTTATAAATTTGAGTTAGACATTAAAATCCATGACAAAGATAAGTTGTATGCTCACGTAAGTTAATCACCTATTTTAATAAGTTAAAATAGGTCGACATCTTGTAAAACGTGGTTACAAACTCAATCGATATATAATCCTATCTAAGGTTGGAGGTACTTAAGTTGACGGTTTATTGATTATGTTTGCTTATTAATTAAAGTGCTTATTGATTCTCTTTGCTTCCGTTGCATGCTTGTGTATTCCATTAATATCTATCTTCAAAGTCCCTTTATGGTAGGGTAAGCACAATTAACCATCTAACATCACTTGGATCCTCAACATAAAATACTTGTCTTGCTTGGGTTGCTAGTATAAAAGAATTAGACTTGTGATCTATTCTATTTAAATCAACTAAGACAAAACCAAACTCATCGATTTTGATACCACTATTGTTCTCAACCCAATCACATCTAAACACAACAACATTAAACGTATGATAATTTAGTTCCCATATCTCTTGTATCACTCTATAAAAAGACATATCTCTAATGATGGGATTTTTATCTTTTGAACTAGACACTTGCATCATTTTTGCAACTAAACTAACTCCACTATTTTGTACACTTCGATCCTTATCACAATATTTTATGTGATACCGACATCCAATAATTACGTAACTGCCATATGTAATCACAAAAGGATGAGGACCATGAGTAATCCACCTCAAGTTATCTGAAACTTCAGTATTTCCCATTTCAAGCTCAGTTGTAACCTACCATGAGAATTTTCATTTTAACTCAGACATTAAAAAGTGTATGTAAATTAATAGGTTGAACATTTTTACATCTTCTCGTAGCCAAGATATAAAAGTCCGATTATGTTCCTCTTGAATCAATTTCTAATTTTTGGACTTATTTCGATGTTGCAATTGCAAAGCCATCATATGTTTTCTTTGAGTGAGCATTGAAACATAGCATAGTTAGATTTATATCATAAAACTAAATAAAAAAATAAAACTAAAATCATTGAAAAAACTTACTCTAAATATGGTTGCACATCAATTGTATTTTCCAAAACATACCGATGAGCATGATATAAAAGTTCTTGTTCAGGTTTGAAAGAAACTCCTTTGGACAATGGTCTATCAATATTTGAATTGTCTAAACAGTCTTGTGAATTATGAGTGCTAACCTCAATAGGATTTACTCCATACAGGAAATCAGAACAAAATTCAATGACTTCTTCTACTATATAATTTTCAACAATACAACTAGGGTTGGCAACGGGGTGGGGCGAGGCCGGGCATGCACTCCTCGTCCCCGTCCCCGTCTCCGTGGGGATTTATAATTCCCATCCTCGTCCCATTCCCAGTTTTGGAAAGTCGAGGTCGGGGTCGAGGAATCCCCATTCGGGGATCGAGTCCCTGCGGGAACAAAATCTCTGTTTATATTTATATTTTAAATTAATTGTTTATTTAAAATCAATTAAATTTTGGCATTTATATTCAAATTTTAGATATTAATATGACAAAGTAGTATTATTACTATTTTATTTATTTAAATTAATAATTAAAAATATTTTAGATTTAATAAAAAGTTTAATATAATTATATTATGAATACATTTAAAAAAGTAAAAAAAAAAAAAAGTAAAAAGAATAAACAGTAGCAGCTACTGATATATATATATATATATTATAAAATAATTATTAAAAAAATATTCGGGATGGGGCAGGGATATCGTTCCTGATCGGGGACCCATTTTTTATCTCCGGTTTGACCCCATCTCCGATCAAACTGGGGATTCTCCGCCCCGATCTGGGCGAGGACCCAACCCCATGGAGATTTTTGCCAACCCTAAATACAACATTCTGGACGATATCTATTTCTCATGGAGTTTTTAATGAATTTCATGAATAATTCAAAGGGATACATCCATCGTAGATATACAGGCCCAAAAAGTTTACATGTACTATGAGATGCACCATAATTGTCAAAAATGAAGGAGGAAAATACTTCTCCAATAAACATAATATAAGCGCAATATCTTCTTCCAACTTTTCTAATTGCTGCACATCTAGGACCTTGTTGCATACCGAATTGAAAAATATACACAATCGAGTCATGGCATACCGAACATATTTTGGTAGCACTGATCTTACCATGTAGGAAATAATTGTTGTAAGAACACATGACAATCATGAGATTTTAAACTAATAAGCTTTAAATCTGTCATCGACACAAGGTTTTTAACATTCAAAGAGTAACCTTCAGGAACCTCTATTCCTGACAATGTCTTTAAAACACAACTTTTTCTTCCTTTGTAAGAGTATAACACGTGGGAGGAATGAAGATTTTTTTGTCACCGCTAACAGGTGCAAGCTCTGGTCGAATTTTTAAATGAACTAAATCACGTCTAGCATTCAATCCATCTTTACTTTTCCCTGGAATATCAAGAAGCATACCTAAGATATTCATGCAAACATTTTTTTTCAATGTGCATCACATCTAAACAATGCCTGATATGAAGATCTTTCTAGTATGGCAGCTGAAAAAAAGAAGACAACCTGTTCCAACAAATCTTTGAACTTCCTTTTGTGGTTTGTTTTTATTATTCTTATTTCCATTAGGAAAATCAAGATCTTTGATTTTTAAATATATAGCCTCCCCAGACAATGGTTTTGAAATTGTACCAAGTTCATTTTGACCGTGAAACAATTATTTTGGTGTCAGTATGGATGATCGTGCTAGAAATCTTCGATGTCCAAGGTATGCCATTTTTTCCCCATATTTCAATCTTATAGAAGACGTATTGTCTCCAGAAATTGGACACTCCTTATACTCTTTCACACAACATCCACTTAGGTTACCATATGCAGGAAAATCGTTGATTGCCCACAACAAAACTAATCGTAAGTTGAATAGTTCTTCTTGATAAGCATCATAACATTCAACACCACTTTCCCATAAAAGTTTTAAATCTTCAATTAGTGGTGCTAAGTATGTGCCAATGTCGTTCCTTGGTTGTTTTGGACCCAAAATCAATATTGATAGCATCATGTACTTTCTTTTCATACACAACCATGATGGAAGATTATAAATAACAACCACTACTGGCCAACAACTATATTCATAACTCATTTTACCATATGGATATACTCCATCAGTTGACAATGCTAAACGAAGATTCCTAGGTTCAAAACCGAAGTTTGGCCATTTAGAGTCTACTAACTTCCAAGCTGGAAAGTCTGCTGGATGTCATAACTTACCATCTACAATTCTTTCATCAACGTGCCAAGTCAAGTTTTAGCACAATCAATACTTCTAAAAAGCCTTTTGAATCGTAGAATTGGTGGAAAGTACCATATCACTTTTGAAGGTATTTATTTTTTTTCCACATTTTGTATCATTCCCATTTTCCCACCTTGATTCACCACAATCAGGACATTCAATTGTATCCGCATATACTTTTCTATACAAACAAAAATCATTAGGGAATGTATGAATCTTCTCATATTCCATTCCTAGTGCACCTAAAGTTTTCTTTGCTTCATACATTGAATTTGGGAGCTCATTGCTAGTGGGCAAAAGTTCCTTTAAGGTTTTGAGTACTTCTGAAAAACTAGTATCACTCCATCCATGTCTAACTTTTAAATTATACAATTTGATTAATGTAGACAACTTAGTGTATTTTTTGCACCCTTCGTATAACGATTTTTCAGCATCATTAAGCAACTTCTCAAATCCATTCAGATCTCTTGAGTATTCCTCGTGAACAGCTTCAACCATTTCTTTTAAACTTCCAACATCAGTCTCTTCATACATATGAGTATCAATCTTATACGATTCTCCACAAAATGATGAGTTGGGAAGTTTTTCCTCATGCCAAAACCAAATTTTATAATTTTCATCAATCCCATTGACATATAAATGATCTCTAATATCCTTGCTACCATGCTTTTCACGATTCCCACATTTCAAATAAGAACAACGAATATATGAGCTATTTGTATTAGAAAATCCAAGTTTTATGAAGTTTTCCACTCCCAATTCATAATCTTTGGATAATCTACTCTTATGCATCCGTGATTTATCCATGATTATAAATCTAGTAAAAAAAGATGATAAATAATGATTAACTTCAAAAAAAATAAGTTGTGGAAAACAAACAAGTTCCCAATACATACAATTTGTCATTTCTAGCTCTACAACATTCTAACCTCAAGAAAGTAAGACCAAATCAGAGTACCTCAAGGCAAATTAGAGAATAAAGACAAACACATCTAAAAAAATTGAACCCAAGGCGTGCACGTGCTCTAATATGCTAAATATATATTAATTCCAATAACTAAAAATTGAACCCTATTTTGGCAAAGCATTACTTAGTTCATAAAGCCCTAACAAATTATACACATTGACATATCTAACTTTGGCAAGCATTTAATTAAAGAAAAGCCGCAAGTTCTTGCAAGTTCTCTAAAATTAAAGCCCTAACTTTGGGAAAGCATTGAATTAAAGTGACAATCCCAACTTTGGCAAGTTCTCTAAAATTCAATCTCATACAAGAATAATATGAAACAATAGTTTATTATGAGATCCAAGAATATACATGAGAGATTAAACCCTAACTTTAAAAGTTCAAGCCTTAAACCAAAAAAATCAAACCCTAACTTTGAAAGTTCATGCCTCAAACCAAGAAAATCGAGAATTAAACCTAATCTAAACAAGAAAATCAAGACTTAAATCCAATATAAACAAGAAAATCAAGATTAAGCCTTAACTTTGAAAGTTCATGCCTCAAATCGACTTACTCAATGAAGAATCTCTTCAAGATAGATGGAATAACAAAGATGCATCAAAGGGAAGTGAAAAACCAGATTTCGAGTGTATTGCGAATAAAATTGACTAAATCTGCTGGAACTTCTTTTCAATCTTTTTGATATCGTTGCAACACTGTTGAAAAGCACATAATTTTTCCGTCAAAACCCGTATCATTGCAACGCTATTGAGAGCTTTGCAATGCTGCATGCGTGAGGCACGCACGTTTTTCATTTTTTTTGTCAAAATACATAGTGTTACAACGGTACCCTGTATATTTTACAATTCTTGACGTTTTTAAAACGTCAAGAACCCATTAATTGATCTTGACATTTTTAAAACATCAAGTACTATATTTTTCAGGAAAAATGCACAACCCCCCTTTTTAAAATCAATTCTTGACCTTTTTTTTAAAAAAAAAATCACCTATTTCTTGACATTTTTTCATAAACATGTCAAGTATTTAAAATTGCAAACGTCAAGAAAGGTGGTTTTTCTTGTAGTGCTTGTTTGAACATTTCGATTTACATTAAGATCGTATTTTTAGTTTCACCGCACATTTACAAGCAATCCCTGAGTTTGACCCTAAATTTACCAGGACTCTGGTTGAATTTGCACTTGGATTCTACCAGATAAAACAAAGCGTTATAACCTCATAGATCTTACTCATTTCATCGCATGTTACGAACGCATCAAGTTTTTGGCACCGTTGTCGAGGATTGCAGTAATTAAGTGTGCTAAGACTATTGTTATTAATCTTTGCAGACCTCGAACTTCTGGAGTATTGAACCTTGACTACGAAAAGGGCACAAGCGCTATATGAGCGAAGGAAATACTCCTGAGCTCATATACGACCCAGAAATGGAGAGGACTTTTTACAAAAGACAGAGAGCCAACCGAAGAAGGCAACAAAACAGAGTTTCTAGGATGGCCAAACAACAAGGCCACCTAGAGGAACTACAAGTGGGAAACAATCATGATGAAGCACTTGCCATCCCTTTTTTTTTTTTTTTTTTTTTGCAAACGATCGCAATAGACACATTAGGGACTATGCGTCACCCAAGTTATATGATTTCTCTCTAGGAATCATGCGACCGCCTTGGACGGAACAAGATTCAAAATGAAGCCTGTAATGCTTCAAATGATTCAGATGGCAGGTCAATTCGGGGGAAGACGCGGTGAAGATCCCCACACACATCTGAGGAGTTTTATCGAAATATGCAACACCTTTGTATTTCCAAATATCACACCAGAGGATGTACGACTCACATTATTCCCATTTTCACTATGCGATGAAAGCTAGAAAATGGGCATACTAGCTTAAACTAGGAGAAATAATATCTTGGGAACAAGTAGTAGAAAAGTTCATGAAAAAGTATTTCCCACCAACGTAAAATGCAAAGAGAAAAAGGTTGATTACAAACTTTCAGCAGGAAGAATCTGAAATGCTCAGTGATGCGTGGGCAAGATTCAAATGATTAGTTAGGGATTGTCCACATAACGGACTTCCTAACTGTCTCAAGATTGAAATCGTTTATTATGGTTTGAACTTAGGATCATAGACTAACATGAATGCTACTGTAGTCAGAGTAATGAATACGACCAAGACTGGGGCGAGAGGCGGGCAAGTGAACGCAATTACCCAGATAAACAACAGAAGTTGTGTCCTTTGTGAGGAGCCTCATTCCTTTGAGGAGTGCCCGTGTAATCCACAATCTATCTACTTCATCAAGAACAATCCTTTTTCCAACACTTACAATCCTAGTTGGAGAAATCATCCCAATTTCTCTTGAGGTGGTAATCAGCAACAAGCACAAGCCAGCTCTCTCGGATATCAGCAAACAGCTAGTTCACCATAGCCATTAACATCATCTTCCTTAGAATACTTACTAAAGGAATACATACAAAAGAATGAAACTATTCTTCAAATCCAAGCAACATCCCTTTGTAATCTTGAAGTACAAATAGGACAGATCGCAGGCGAATTGAAGAACATGCCACAAGAAGCACTCTCAAGCACCACAGAGATTTTTCGCAACATGAGGGACAAGGGCAAGGAACAATGTCAGGCGGTGACATTACGGTGTGAACACATAACAACAGAGGTTGTAAGAAGAAAATTGCATGAAGAGTCTAAAGAGCAACAAGACAAAAAGCATGCGTCTAAAGAAGACATTCCCAAGGAAATACAAGGATCAGGAAAGATAACCTCAGTAACTCCTACAACATCAACACTATAGAAGGTGCAGTCACATCCATTTCCACAAAGGCTGAAAAAGAAGAAAAGTGATGAAAGTCAATATCAACGCTTCGTTAGAATATTGAAGCAGATGCACATCAACATCCCTTTCGTTGAAGCAATAGAGCAAATGCCTACCTATGCTAAGTTCTTAAATGATATTATATCTAAGAAAAGAAGCATAGGTAAGTACGAGATGGTGGCTCTAACACAAGACAACAACATGATAATTCCTCCAAAGATGCGAGACCCTGGGAGTTTTACAATACCTTGTTCAATCAGAGGGATTTATATTGGGCATGCTCTATGCGATTTAGGAGCAAGCATAAATCTGACTCCCTTTTCAATTTTTAAACAATTGGAGATCATAAAGCTTACTCTCACCACGGTGACCCTCCAGTTAGCAGATCGATCACTTGTGCATCTGGATGGAAAGTTAAAAGATGTGTTAGTTAAAGTGGATAAATTCATCCTCCCTGTGGAATTCATCATACTTGATTATGAAGCGGATAAAGATGTCCCTATTATCTCAGGATGGCCATTCCTCTCCAGTGGAAGAGCCCAGATCGATGTGCGCATAAAGGAGAAATTGCAATGCATATCAGTGTCCAAAAGCTTAAGTTCAACATCTTTAAGGCGATAAACTTTCTAGATGAAGTAAACTCATGCGATATAGATGAGGAGTGGCCCTGCAGCTTTGATTGAGGAACGGATGAAGAATTAGGATCAAAGGAAGAAACCAACGCTTCAATCGAATCATGTTATGCTATGACAGAAATAAAGAAAAAATATGAATCATTGAATATGGAAGAAGGAAAAGGCTTGAACAAATCCTCATTAGAACAACCCTAGTCCTGGAGTTGAAGGTGTTACCTGTCCATTTGAAATTAGCTTTGCTTGGACAGAATGAGAACTTACGAGTTATCATATTATCCGCACTTCCAAAGAAAAAGAAGAAGCCTTACTTGAAGTATTGAAAAAGTACATTAAAGTAATAGGATGGACTCTTGTTGACATTAAGATATAAATCCATCCTACTGTATGCATAAAATCAGATTGGAAGAAGGTAAAAAGGCTATGTTGAACCTCAATGTAGGTTGAACCCTGCAATGAAAGAAGTTGTCAAAAAAGAAATCATCAAATGGTTAGATGCATGAATTATTTTTCCCATCTCAGATAGCACATGGTGAACCCTGTGCAGTGTGTCCCAAAGAAAGGGGGAATGACAGTTGTACCCAATAAAAACAATGAATTAATACCGATGCATACAGTTACTGGTTGGAGGATCTTCATGGTTTACCGGAAACTCAACGCTGTGACCAAAAAGGATCACTTCCCCTTGCCCTTTATTAACCAAATGCTTGACTGGTTAGCGGGAAATGACTAGTTTTGCTTTTTGGAGGGATACGTGGGGTATAATCAAATTATGATCGCACCTGAGGATCAAGAGAAAACGACATTCACATGCCTATATGAGACGTTTGCTTTTCAACGCATGCCTTTCGGATTATGCAACACCCCTAGCACATTTCAAAGGTGCATCATGGTTATCTTTTCAGATTACCTTAAGGATTCCATTGAAATATTCATGGACGATTTTTCAATTTATGGAAGGACGTACAAAGTGTGTTTGAAAAATCTGGAGGAGATCCTAAAGAGGTGTGAGGACATGAATCTAGTTCTTAATTGGGAGAAGTATCATTTGATGGTGACCAAGGGGATTGTTCTTAGACACAAGGTTTCCAAGCCTGGCCTAGAAGTTGATAGAGCAAAGATTGAGGCCATTGAAAAGCTACAACCTCTTATAAATGTGAAGACCTTGAGAAGTTTTCTAAGACATGTTGGGTTCTATCGAAGACTTGTCAAGGATTTCTCAAAAAATTGCCAGACCACTGAACATGTGCTAGAGGTTGATAAACCTTTCGACTTCAACGAATTGGCTAAACGCATTCGAGAAATTAAAGAATGCACTAGTTTCAGCTCCAGTTCTAATTTCGCTTGATTGAACAGAACCATTCGAACTTATGTGCGATACCAGTGGATATGCGATAGGAGCTGCGTTGGCTCAATGAATACAAAAGTTTCTTCACCCCATCGCATACGCAAGTAAGATTCTTTGCCCAAGAGAATTATATAACCACTGAAAAAGAGTTGATGGCGGTGGTTTTCGCCATGGAAAAATTTCGACCTTATCTGCTGGGATCCAAGGTTATCATTCACACATATCATCCTACTATCAAATACCTAATGACAAAGAAGGATGTAAAGCCAAGACTGATCAGATGGGTCCTACTACTTTAGGAGTTTGATATAGAAATAATAGATAGAAAAGGGTCATAGAGTAAAGTCATAAATCATCTATCACGACTTGAAAATCATGAAAATGGTTGCATACAACCCTCAGTAAATGCCTCATTCCCTGATAAAATGTTCTTAAAGATCGATGAGTACTTGCCCTGGTACGCAGACATTGTCAATTTCCTAATTTTCAAACATTTTCCCGAAGAATATACGTCACAACAAAAGAAAAGGCTCATGCACGACAGTAAATTTTATTATTGGGACGAACCCAACTTGTACAAAAAGAGGTCCTGACCAAATCTTGAGACAATATGTTCTAGAAATGGCATTTCAACGCATCTTCCATCAATGTCATGAATCGCCATATGGTGGGCATTTCAGAAGCCAGCGCACCGTGGCAAAGGTTTTGCAGAGCCAATACTATTGGCCCACTATATTTAAGGCACACGAATATGTCATGAAGTGCGACAAGTGGCAGCGCACCGGGAACATTTCAGAAAAAAAAATGAAATGCTAATGAATGTTATTCTGGAGGTGGAATTATTTGATGTTTGGGGGATCGATTTTATGGGTCCATTTCTATCATTTAATGACCAAAATTACATCTTGTTAGCTATTGACTATGTATCCAAATGGGTGGAGGCGATTTCCTATGCCTCAAATGATGCGATCATGATCTCAAAATTCTTATATAAAAACATCTTCACTCGCTTTGGCATTCCACGTGCTATTATGACGTAAGCAAAATTCTTATCAAATACAACGTTCACCACAAAATAGCCACAACATATCACCCCCAAAAAAAATGGTCAGGCTGAGATATCTAATAGGGAAATCAAGACAGTGTTGGAAAAAGTTGTCAACTTGACGCGTAAAGATTGGGCTCAAAGACTAGACAAAGCATTATGGGCATTTGCACTGCATATAAAACTCTATAAGAATGTCCCCATACACTTTAGTCTTTGACAAAGCCTGCCACTTGTTGTTGGAACTTGAACACAAAGCATTTTAGGCTACGAAAAAACTTAACTTTGACCTGAAGGCCGCGGGAAAGGCGAGGAAGTTTCAACTGTTGGAATTAGATTAATGGAGGCTGTAGGCATATGAGAATGCCAAAATCTACAAGGAACGAGCAAAGCGTTAGCATGATCAACTCATATGTAAGAAAGTTTTTGAAATTGGCTAAAAAGTTATATTGTTTAACTCTCAACTGCGTCGTTTTCTAGGAAAGTTGAAATCGCGTTGGTCAGGACCATTCATCATCAAAGAAGTCTACCCACATGGAGCAATAGAATTAATTAGTGAAGATGGAACCCACACATTCAAAATGAATGGAAAAAGATCAAGTCTTACTATGAAGGGGATTTCAATCGCAAAAAGATCTCTATAGACTTGGGTAAGCCCGAATGATGCGATACAAAGAGTCCCTATGCCATAAAGCAATATCCTTTATGGGACCTATCATATCCTCTTTTTTTCGTGTATCCTTTTATACTTATGCTCTTTTTATTTAATTGCTTATTTCTTATTGTTGTTCTTCTAGTTTCTTTGTTTTTGCTATTCTGTGATCAATGATTGCTTGCTAAATTCGAAGTATGGGAAAAGGGTAATTGGGGTTTATGAGGCGACGAGTGATGTAATGAGATTGGTGATGTGTGGGAATTGTAACCCAACGCATCTCCAAAAGAACTCATCGCAGGTAAAGGAATGGTACGTGATCCTACCCTAGGTCGGTGAAAAGACACGCTGCCTGGCATTCCAAAAGTTCACCATTATTACATGTAACATTATGATTATCTCGAATTATGAGGCAGTTTATCATTCCCTCTTCCATTCTTTGCCTATTTAAACCCCTCTTCTCAAACGACCCAGTTCTTCACACTTACCAAAAACCCTAAACCCTCTGAATCCTAAAAATTTTTTGGCGAAACTTCAAAGCCTTTCGATCTCCCTACTGTTTACATTTCCTCCGCTTACATTCCAAATGGCCTGCCAAAACACTCCTTCCTCTGCTTGATCTTCTACTCCCACCTACTCCTATGAGGTGGTGTCCCCATTCGTTTCCATTCAACCCATCTCCTTCCCAATCGCTGTTGAACCAATCTATGCATCTCCATCCACGGTGGCCTCACCATCAACATTTAACCCTACACTCATCCAATTAGCAACAACTGCATCTTAGTCTTCACTACCACACAATCGCCTACAACCAACAAATTCCACTATAAGCGAAGCAAGGTGAAGGGATGAACGAGAAGTCTATGGGGACATTCTAAAAAACTTAAAACCACTCGAGTCCCTAGATGAAGACGTAGTAAATCAACTAGATATTCAGCAGGATGGTGCTGAAGCATCCCCGCGTGGGTTTGGCAATGCGATGAGCAAGGGAAAACAAGGTGGAATAAAATTGGTTGATGTAGAAGGGGAGCCCCTTGCAAAAAAAATACAAAAGGGAAAAGGAAAAGAAATGATGGAGCAAATGTTCCCACCTCTTCTGCAGAGGAGTTGGCAAAGGAATTTTAAAAGAAGGCCAAAAGGGTAAGGGAAGGACTATGAGGAATAAGAAAGAAGGTAGAGTCATTAATTGTAGCAACAGAGTTCCACAATGAGATTCACAATGAGGAGCTTGAACGCATGGGAATTTCATCGCAACCTTAGCCTGAGAAGTCATTAGATAGTATGGAGCAAGCTGCAATGGAATTTGAAAAAGAATTACGTGAAGAGAGGGAAAAATAAGAGAGAGCCAGGCAAGAAAAGGCTCAACGTATTAAGCGCAATTTGAAAAAGATAAAGGAAGAAAGTGGTTGCTGAAGGAGGAGAAGGCGAGAAAGAAGAAAGAAATTGAAAAATATAAGATGGAAGGGAACAAGAAGGGAACAAGAAAAGAAAAAGTGAAAAAGCAAGCGATGACAAAGAAGAAGGAAAAGGGAAAGGCACTTGCGGTAAAGGAAGAAAGAATTCCAAAGAAGAGGCCCCCATTGGGATTCTTCCCAAAAAGCACCCCTCTATCACCTTTCATCATAAATACAATCAACACATTGGGTTGCAGAGGTTTTGTGAAAAGGCTAGAACGGTCAAGCAATCTGTAGTGACCACGTTCTACGAAGGGAAGCCTCACTCTGAGCGATACGAGCAGACGTTGAGAAATCTACAATTGAATTCGACGTTAAGAAGATTGATCACTTGTATGATTTGGAAGACATTCCTAACGTCGAAGGAAATGGAATAATCGATAGCCCAACACCTGAAGAACAAAAAGAAGTGCTGAAGGTGGTAGTACTGTGTAAACCCTGAACTCTAGGTTTTCTAGATAAGCATGTTTAGTCAAAGGACTGTTATATATAAATAAATATATAATATAAATATATATATAGTAAATATATATATATATATATATATATATATATATATATATATATAAATATATATATATATCTATATATATATAACAGTCCTTTGACTAAACATGCTTATCTAGAAAACCTAGAGTTCAGGGTTTACACAGTACTACCACCTTCAGCACTTCTTTTTGTTCTTCAGGTGTTGGGCTATCGATTATTCCATTTCCTTCGACGTTAGGAATGTCTTCCAAATCATACAAGTGATCAATCTTCTTAACGTCGAATTCAATTGTAGATTTCTCAACGTCTGCTCGTATCGCTCAGAGTGAGGCTTCCCTTCGTAGAACGTGGTCACTACAGATTGCTTGACCGTTCTAGCCTTTTCACAAAACCTCTGCAACCCAATGTGTTGATTGTATTTATGATGAAAGGTGATAGAGGGGTGCTTTTTGGGAAGAATCCCAATGGGGGCCTCTTCTTTGGAATTCTTTCTTCCTTTACCGCAAGTGCCTTTCCCTTTTCCTTCTTCTTTGTCATCGCTTGCTTTTTCACTTTTTCTTTTCTTGTTCCCTTCTTGTTCCCTTCCATCTTATATTTTTCAATTTCTTTCTTCTTTCTCGCCTTCTCCTCCTTCAGCAACCACTTTCTTCCTTTATCTTTTTCAAATTGCGCTTAATACGTTGAGCCTTTTCTTGCCTGGCTCTCTCTTATTTTTCCCTCTCTTCACGTAATTCTTTTTCAAATTCCATTGCAGCTTGCTCCATACTATCTAATGACTTCTCAGGCTAAGGTTGCGATGAAATTCCCATGCGTTCAAGCTCCTCATTGTGAATCTCATTGTGGAACTCTGTTGCTACAATTAATGACTCTACCTTCTTTCTTATTCCTCATAGTCCTTCCCTTACCCTTTTGGCCTTCTTTTAAAATTCCTTTGCCAACTCCTCTGCAGAAGAGGTGGGAACATTTGCTCCATCATTTCTTTTCCTTTTCCCTTTTGTATTTTTTTTGCAAGGGGCTCCCCTTCTACATCAACCAATTTTATTCCACCTTGTTTTCCCTTGCTCATCGCATTGCCAAACCCACGCGGGGATGCTTCAGCACCATCCTGCTGAATATCTAGTTGATTTACTACGTCTTCATCTAGGGACTCGAGTGGTTTTAAGTTTTTTAGAATGTCCCCATAGACTTCTCGTTCATCCCTTCACCTTGCTTCGCTTATAGTGGAATTTGTTGGTTGTAGGCGATTGTGTGGTAGTGAAGACTAAGATGCAGTTGTTGCTAATTGGATGAGTGTAGGGTTAAATGTTGATGGTGAGGCCACCGTGGATGGAGATGCATAGATTGGTTCAACAGCGATTGGGAAGGAGATGGGTTGAATGGAAACGAATGGGGACACCACCTCATAGGAGTAGGTGGGAGTAGAAGATCAAGCAGAGGAAGGAGTGTTTTGGCAGGCCATTTGGAATGTAAGCGGAGGAAATGTAAACAGTAGGGAGATCGAAAGGCTTTGAAGTTTCGCCAAAAAATTTTTAGGATTCAGAGGGTTTAGGGTTTTTGGTAAGTGTGAAGAACTGGGTCGTTTGAGAAGAGGGGTTTAAATAGGCAAAGAATGGAAGAGGGAATGATAAACTGCCTCATAATTCGAGATAATCATAATGTTACATGTAATAATGGTGAACTTTTGGAATGCCAGGCAGCGTGTCTTTTCACCGACCTAGGGTAGGATCACGTACCATTCCTTTACCTGCGATGAGTTCTTTTGGAGATGCGTTGGGTTACAATTCCCACACATCACCAATCTCATTACATCACTCGTCGCCTCATAAACCCCAATTACCCTTTTCCCATACTTCGAATTTAGCAAGCAATCATTGATCACAGAATAGCAAAAACAAAGAAACTAGAAGAACAACAATAAGAAATAAGCAATTAAATAAAAAGAGCATAAGTATAAAAGGATACACGAAAAAAAGAGGATATGATAGGTCCCATAAAGGATATTGCTTTATGGCATAGGGACTCTTTGTATCGCATCATTCGGGCTTACCCAAGTCTATAGAGATCTTTTTGCGATTGAAATCCCCTTCATAGTAAGACTTGATCTTTTTCCATTCATTTTGAATGTGTGGGTTCCATCTTCACTAATTAATTCTATTGCTCCATGTGGGTAGACTTCTTTGATGATGAATGGTCCTGACCAACGCGATTTCAACTTTCCTAGAAAACGACGCAGTTGAGAGTTAAACAATATAACTTTTTAGCCAATTTCAAAAACTTTCTTACAGATGAGTTGATCATGCTAACGCTTTGCTCGTTCCTTGTAGATTTTGGCATTCTCATATGCCTACAGCCTCCATTAATCTAATTCCAACAGTTGAAACTTCCTCGCCTTTCCCGCGGCCTTCAGGTCAAAGTTAAGTTTTTTCGTAGCCTAAAATGCTTTGTGTTCAAGTTCCAACAACAAGTGGCAGGCTTTGTCAAAGACTAAAGTGTATGGGGACATTCTTATAGAGTTTTATATGCAGTGCAAATGCCCATAATGCTTTGTCTAGTCTTTGAGCCCAATCTTTACGCGTCAAGTTGACAACTTTTTCCAACACTGTCTTGATTTCCCTATTAGATATCTCAGCCTGACCATTTTTTTTGGGGGTGATATGTTGTGGCTATTTTGTGGTGAACGTTGTATTTGATAAGAATTTTGCTTACGTCATAATAGCACGTGGAATGCCAAAGCGAGTGAAGATGTTTTTATATAAGAATTTTGAGATCATGATCGCATCATTTGAGGCATAGGAAATCGCCTCCACCCATTTGGATACATAGTCAATAGCTAACAAGATGTAATTTTGGTCATTAAATGATAGAAATGGACCCATAAAATCGATCCCCCAAACATCAAATAATTCCACCTCCAGAATAACATTCATTAGCATTTCATTTTTTTTTCTGAAATGTTCCCGGTGCGCTGCCACTTGTCGCACTTCATGACATATTCGTGTGCCTTAAATATAGTGGGCCAATAGTATTGGCTCTGCAAAACCTTTGCCACGGTGCGCTGGCTTCTGAAATGCCCACCATATGGCGATTCATGACATTGATGGAAGATGCGTTGAAATGCCATTTCTAGAACATATTGTCTCAAGATTTGGTCAGGACCTCTTTTTGTACAAGTTGGGTTCGTCCCAATAATAAAATTTACTGTCGTGCATGAGCCTTTTCTTTTGTTGTGACGTATATTCTTCGGGAAAATGTTTGAAAATTAGGAAATTGACAATGTCTGCGTACCAGGGCAAGTACTCATCGATCTTTAAGAACATTTTATCAGGGAATGAGGCATTTACTGAGGGTTGTATGCAACCATTTTCATGATTTTCAAGTCGTGATAGATGATTTATGACTTTACTCTATGACCCTTTTCTATCTATTATTTCTATATCAAACTCCTAAAGTAGTAGGACCCATCTGATCAGTCTTGGCTTTACATCCTTCTTTGTCATTAGGTATTTGATAGTAGGATGATATGTGTGAATGATAACCTTGGATCCCAGCAGATAAGGTCGAAATTTTTCCATGGCGAAAACCACCGCCATCAACTCTTTTTCAGTGGTTATATAATTCTCTTGGGCAAAGAATCTTACTTGCGTATGCGATGGGGTGAAGAAACTTTTGTATTCATTGAGCCAACGCAGCTCCTATCGCATATCCACTGGTATCGCACATAAGTTCGAATGGTTCTGTTCAATCAAGCGAAATTAGAACTGGAGCTGAAACTAGTGCATTCTTTAATTTCTCGAATGCGTTTAGCCAATTCGTTGAAGTCGAAAGGTTTATCAACCTCTAGCACATGTTCAGTGGTCTGGCAATTTTTTGAGAAATCCTTGACAAGTCTTCGATAGAACCCAACATGTCTTAGAAAACTTCTCAAGGTCTTCACATTTATAAGAGGTTGTAGCTTTTCAATGGCCTCAATCTTTGCTCTATCAACTTCTAGGCCAGGCTTGGAAACCTTGTGTCTAAGAACAATCCCCTTGGTCACCATCAAATGATACTTCTCCCAATTAAGAACTAGATTCATGTCCTCACACCTCTTTAGGATCTCCTCCAGATTTTTCAAACACACTTTGTACGTCCTTCCATAAATTGAAAAATCGTCCATGAATATTTCAATGGAATCCTTAAGGTAATCTGAAAAGATAACCATGATGCACCTTTGAAATGTGCTAGGGGTGTTGCATAATCCGAAAGGCATGCGTTGAAAAGCAAACGTCTCATATAGGCATGTGAATGTCGTTTTCTCTTGATCCTCAGGTGCGATCATAATTTGATTATACCCCACGTATCCCTCCAAAAAGCAAAACTAGTCATTTCCCGCTAACCAGTCAAGCATTTGGTTAATAAAGGGCAAGGGGAAGTGATCCTTTTTGGTCACAGCGTTGAGTTTCCGGTAAACCATGAAGATCCTCCAACCAGTAACTGTATGCATCGGTATTAATTCATTGTTTTTATTGGGTACAACTGTCATTCCCCCTTTCTTTGGGACACACTGCACAGGGTTCACCATGTGCTATCTGAGATGGGAAAAATAATTCATGCATCTAACCATTTGATGATTTCTTTTTTGACAACTTCTTTCATTGCAGGGTTCAACCTACATTGAGGTTCAACATAGCCTTTTTACCTTCTTCCAATCTGATTTTATGCATACAGTAGGATGGATTTATATCTTAATGTCAACAAGAGTCCATCCTATTACTTTAATGTACTTTTTCAATACTTCAAGTAAGGCTTCTTCTTTTTCTTTGGAAGTGCGGATAATATGATAACTCGTAAGTTCTCATTCTGTCCAAGCAAAGCTAATTTCAAATGGACAGGTAACACCTTCAACTCCAGGACTAGGGTTGTTCTAATGAGGATTTGTTCAAGCCTTTTCCTTCTTCCATATTCAATGATTCATATTTTTTCTTTATTTCTGTCATAGCATAACATGATTCGATTGAAGCGTTGGTTTCTTCCTTTGATCCTAATTCTTCATCCGTTCCTCAATCAAAGCTGCAGGGCCACTCCTCATCTATATCGCATGAGTTTACTTCATCTAGAAAGTTTATCGCCTTAAAGATGTTGAACTTAAGCTTTTGGACACTGATATGCATTGCAATTTCTCCTTTATGCGCACATCGATCTGGGCTCTTCCACTGGAGAGGAATGGCCATCCTGAGATAATAGGGACATCTTTATCCGCTTCATAATCAAGTATGATGAATTCCACAGGGAGGATGAATTTATCCACTTTAACTAACACATCTTTTAACTTTCCATCCAGATGCACAAGTGATCGATCTGCTAACTGGAGGGTCACCGTGGTGAGAGTAAGCTTTATGATCTCCAATTGTTTAAAAATTGAAAAGGGAGTCAGATTTATGCTTGCTCCTAAATCGCATAGAGCATGCCCAATATAAATCCCTCTGATTGAACAAGGTATTGTAAAACTCCCAGGGTCTCGCATCTTTGGAGGAATTATCATGTTGTTGTCTTGTGTTAGAGCCACCATCTCGTACTTACCTATGCTTCTTTTCTTAGATATAATATCATTTAAGAACTTAGCATAGGTAGGCATTTGCTCTATTGCTTCAACGAAAGGGATGTTGATGTGCATCTGCTTCAATATTCTAACGAAGCGTTGATATTGACTTTCATCACTTTTCTTCTTTTTCAGCCTTTGTGGAAATGGATGTGACTGCACCTTCTATAGTGTTGATGTTGTAGGAGTTACTGAGGTTATCTTTCCTGATCCTTGTATTTCCTTGGGAATGTCTTCTTTAGACGCATGCTTTTTGTCTTGTTGCTCTTTAGACTCTTCATGCAATTTTCTTCTTACAACCTCTGTTGTTATGTGTTCACACCGTAATGTCACCGCCTGACATTGTTCCTTGCCCTTGTCCCTCATGTTGCGAAAAATCTCTGTGGTGCTTGAGAGTGCTTCTTGTGGCATGTTCTTCAATTCGCCTGCGATCTGTCCTATTTGTACTTCAAGATTACAAAGGGATGTTGCTTGGATTTGAAGAATAGTTTCATTCTTTTGTATGTATTCCTTTAGTAAGTATTCTAAGGAAGATGATGTTAATGGCTATGGTGAACTAGCTGTTTGCTGATATCCGAGAGAGCTGGCTTGTGCTTGTTGCTGATTACCACCTCAAGAGAAATTGGGATGATTTCTCCAACTAGGATTGTAAGTGTTGGAAAAAGGATTGTTCTTGATGAAGTAGATAGATTGTGGATTACACGGGCACTCCTCAAAGGAATGAGGCTCCTCACAAAGGACACAACTTCTGTTGTTTATCTGGGTAATTGCGTTCACTTGCCCGCCTCTCGCCCCAGTCTTGGTCGTATTCATTACTCTGACTACAGTAGCATTCATGTTAGTCTATGATCCTAAGTTCAAACCATAATAAACGATTTCAATCTTGAGACAGTTAGGAAGTCCGTTATGTGGACAATCCCTAACTAATCATTTGAATCTTGCCCACGCATCACTGAGCATTTCAGATTCTTCCTGCTGAAAGTTTGTAATCAACCTTTTTCTCTTTGCATTTTACGTTGGTGGGAAATACTTTTTCATGAACTTTTCTACTACTTGTTCCCAAGATATTATTTCTCCTAGTTTAAGCTAGTATGCCCATTTTCTAGCTTTCATCGCATAGTGAAAATGGGAATAATGTGAGTCGTACATCCTCTGGTGTGATATTTGGAAATACAAAGGTGTTGCATATTTCGATAAAACTCCTCAGATGTGTGTGGGGATCTTCACCGCGTCTTCCCCCGAATTGACCTGCCATCTGAATCATTTGAAGCATTACAGGCTTCATTTTGAATCTTGTTCCGTCCAAGGCGGTCGCATGATTCCTAGAGAGAAATCATATAACTTGGGTGACGCATAGTCCCTAATGTGTCTATTGCGATCGTTTGCAAAAAAAAAAAAAAAAAAAAAAGGGATGGCAAGTGCTTCATCATGATTGTTTCCCACTTGTAGTTCCTCTAGGTGGCCTTGTTGTTTGGCCATCCTAGAAACTCTGTTTTGTTGCCTTCTTCGGTTGGCTCTCTGTCTTTTGTAAAAAGTCCTCTCCATTTCTGGGTCGTATATGAGCTCAGGAGTATTTCCTTCGCTCATATAGCGCTTGTGCCCTTTTCGTAGTCAAGGTTCAATACTCCAGAAGTTCGAGGTCTGCAAAGATTAATAACAATAGTCTTAGCACACTTAATTACTGCAATCCTCGACAACGGTGCCAAAAACTTGATGCGTTCGTAACATGCGATGAAATGAGTAAGATCTATGAGGTTATAACGCTTTGTTTTATCTGGTAGAATCCAAGTGCAAATTCAACCAGAGTCCTGGTAAATTTAGGGTCAAACTCAGGGATTGCTTGTAAATGTGCGGTGAAACTAAAAATACGATCTTAATGTAAATCGAAATGTTCAAACAAGCACTACAAGAAAAACCACCTTTCTTGACGTTTGCAATTTTAAATACTTGACATGTTTATGAAAAAATGTCAAGAAATAGGTGATTTTTTTTTTAAAAAAAAGGTCAAGAATTGATTTTAAAAAGGGGGGTTGTGCATTTTTCCTGAAAAATATAGTACTTGATGTTTTAAAAATGTCAAGATCAATTAATGGGTTCTTGACGTTTTAAAAACGTCAAGAATTGTAAAATATACAGGGTACCGTTGTAACACTATGTATTTTGACAAAAAAAATGAAAAACGTGCGTGCCTCACGCATGCAGCATTGCAAAGCTCTCAATAGCGTTGCAATGATACGGGTTTTGACGGAAAAATTATGTGCTTTTCAACAGTGTTGCAACGATATCAAAAAGATTGAAAAGAAGTTCCAGCAGATTTAGTCAATTTTATTCGCAATACACTCGAAATCTGGTTTTTCACTTCCCTTTGATGCATCTTTGTTATTCCATCTATCTTGAAGAGATTCTTCATTGAGTAAGTCGATTTGAGGCATGAACTTTCAAAGTTAAGGCTTAATCTTGATTTTCTTGTTTATATTGGATTTAAGTCTTGATTTTCTTGTTTAGATTAGGTTTAATTCTCGATTTTCTTGGTTTGAGGCATGAACTTTCAAAGTTAGGGTTTGATTTTTTTGGTTTAAGGCTTGAACTTTTAAAGTTAGGGTTTAATCTCTCATGTATATTCTTGGATCTCATAATAAACTATTGTTTCATATTATTCTTGTATGAGATTGAATTTTAGAGAACTTGCCAAAGTTGGGATTGTCACTTTAATTCAATGCTTTCCCAAAGTTAGGGCTTTAATTTTAGAGAACTTGCAAGAACTTGCGGCTTTTCTTTAATTAAATGCTTGCCAAAGTTAGATATGTCAATGTGTATAATTTGTTAGGGCTTTATGAACTAAGTAATGCTTTGCCAAAATAGGGTTCAATTTTTAGTTATTGGAATTAATATATATTTAGCATATTAGAGCACGTGCACGCCTTGGGTTCAATTTTTTTAGATGTGTTTGTCTTTATTCTCTAATTTGCCTTGAGGTACTCTGATTTGGTCTTACTTTCTTGAGGTTAGAATGTTGTAGAGCTAGAAATGACAAATTGTATGTATTGGGAACTTGTTTGTTTTCCACAACTTATTTTTTTTGAAGTTAATCATTATTTATCATCTTTTTTTACTAGATTTATAATCATGGATAAATCACGGATGCATAAGAGTAGATTATCCAAAGATTATGAATTGGGAGTGGAAAACTTCATAAAACTTGGATTTTCTAATACAAATAGCTCATATATTCGTTGTTCTTATTTGAAATGTGGGAATCGTGAAAAGCATGGTAGCAAGGATATTAGAGATCATTTATATGTCAATGGGATTGATGAAAATTATAAAATTTGGTTTTGGCATGAGGAAAAACTTCCCAACTCATCATTTTGTGGAGAATCGTATAAGATTGATACTCATATGTATGAAGAGACTGATGTTGGAAGTTTAAAAGAAATGGTTGAAGCTGTTCACGAGGAATACTCAAGAGATCTGAATGGATTTGAGAAGTTGCTTAATGATGCTGAAAAATCGTTATACGAAGGGTGCAAAAAATACACTAAGTTGTCTACATTAATCAAATTGTATAATTTAAAAGTTAGACATGGATGGAGTGATACTAGTTTTTCAGAAGTACTCAAAACCTTAAAGGAACTTTTGCCCACTAGCAATGAGCTCCCAAATTCAATGTATGAAGCAAAGAAAACTTTAGGTGCACTAGGAATGGAATATGAGAAGATTCATACATTCCCTAATGATTTTTGTTTGTATAGAAAAGTATATGCGGATACAATTGAATGTCCTGATTGTGGTGAATCAAGGTGGGAAAATGGGAATGATACAAAATGTGGAAAAAAAATAAATACCTTCAAAAGTGATATGGTACTTTCCACCAATTCTACGATTCAAAAGGCTTTTTAGAAGTATTGATTGTGCTAAAACTTGACTTGGCACGTTGATGAAAGAATTGTAGATGGTAAGTTATGACATCCAGCAGACTTTCCAGCTTGGAAGTTAGTAGACTCTAAATGGCCAAACTTCGGTTTTGAACCTAGGAATCTTCGTTTAGCATTGTCAACTGATGGAGTATATCCATATGGTAAAATGAGTTATGAATATAGTTGTTGGCCAGTAGTGGTTGTTATTTATAATCTTCCATCATGGTTGTGTATGAAAAGAAAGTACATGATGCTATCAATATTGATTTTGGGTCCAAAACAACCAAGGAACGACATTGGCACATACTTAGCACCACTAATTGAAGATTTAAAACTTTTATGGGAAAGTGGTGTTGAATGTTATGATGCTTATCAAGAAGAACTATTCAACTTACGATTAGTTTTGTTGTGGGCAATCAACGATTTTCCTGCATATGGTAACCTAAGTGGATGTTGTGTGAAAGAGTATAAGGAGTGTCCAATTTCTGGAGACAATACGTCTTCTATAAGATTGAAATATGGGGAAAAAATGGCATACCTTGGACATCGAAGATTTCTAGCACGATCATCCATACTGACACCAAAATAATTGTTTCACGGTCAAAATGAACTTGGTACAATTTCAAAACCATTGTCTGGGGAGGCTATATATTTAAAAATCAAAGATCTTGATTTTCCTAATGGAAATAAGAATAATAAAAACAAACCACAAAAGGAAGTTCAAAGATTTGTTGGAACAGGTTGTCTTCTTTTTTTCAGCTGCCATACTAGAAAGATCTTCATATCAGGCATTGTTTAGATGTGATGCACATTGAAAAAAAATGTTTGCATGAATATCTTAGGTATGCTTCTTGATATTCCAGGGAAAAGTAAAGATGGATTGAATGCTAGACGTGATTTAGTTCATTTAAAAATTCGACCAGAGCTTGCACCTGTTAGCGGTGACAAAAAAATCTTCATTCCTCCCACGTGTTATACTCTTACAAAGGAAGAAAAAGTTGTGTTTTAAAGACATTGTCAGGAATAGAGGTTCCTGAAGGTTACTCTTTGAATGTTAAAAACCTTGTGTCGATGACAGATTTAAAGCTTATTAGTTTAAAATCTCATGATTGTCATGTGTTCTTACAACAATTATTTCCTACATGGTAAGATCAGTGCTACCAAAATATGTTCGGTATGCCATGACTCGATTGTGTATATTTTTCAATTCGGTATGCAACAAGGTCCTAGATGTGCAGCAATTAGAAAAGTTGGAAGAAGATATTGCGCTTATATTATGTTTATTGGAGAAGTATTTTCCTCCTTCATTTTTGACAATTATGGTGCATCTCATAGTACATGTAAACTTTTTGGGCCTGTATATCTACGATGGATGTATCCCTTTGAATTATTCATGAAATTCATTAAAAACTCCATGAGAAATAGATATCGTCCAGAATGTTGTATTTAGGGTTGGCAAAAATCTCCATGGGGTTGGGTCCTCGCCCAGATCGGGGCGGAGAATCCCCAGTTTGATCGGAGATGGGGTCAAACCGGAGATAAAAAATGGGTCCCCGATCAGGAACGATATCCCTGCCCCATCCCGAATATTTTTTTAATAATTATTTTATAATATATATATATATATATCAGTAGCTGCTACTGTTTATTCTTTTTACTTTTTTTTTTTTTTACTTTTTTAAATGTATTCATAATATAATTATATTAAACTTTTTATTAAATCTAAAATATTTTTAATTATTAATTTAAATAAAT
>NW_028326861.1:0-8160 GCF_027475165.1 Benincasa hispida
TTAACAAGTTCATTTTTATCAAAAACATCATGCTCAAGAAATTTAATTTTATCAACAAAAGAAAATTTATCTTTTTCTGAAGATGTATTGTTATTCTCCAAAATAAGAACTTTTTCTTTCAAACTAGCAATTTCATCTTTCAATTCCAAAGAACAAAATTCAATTTTTTCATTTACATTCCTCAAATAACTCAATTCAACATTTATTTCACATGCTAAAGATTTGAGCTCACCATTTTCAATTTCAAGAAACTTAATTCTATCATTTAAGATACATTTGTCATCACCACAAAATATCATCATACAAAACATCATTAGTTGCTCTATTTTTCAAACATATATTTTCATCCATGAAAGATTTATTTTTGATAGATAATGCCTTAAACTTCTTTGAAAGTTTTAGATATTTAGAGCTATTTTTTTCTAAATCATGTTGCATACTTTTAAATACATCATATAGCTTATTATAAGATAGAGATTTGTGACTTACCTCATCTTCATCGGCCTCATCACCGAAGTCATATTTCGTATGGGCCATCAAGCACAAAGAGGACTTATCACATTTTCTATTTTTCACTTCATGAAACTTTTCTTGATTATTAGAATTATAATTATCCTTCACATCAAATAAATCATTAGTATTATAAGGAGAATTTTCAATACTAAACATATTATCAAGAAAATTCTAAATATCATATGTATATTCAAAATGTAGAATTTTATCATGTATTTGTTTATCCAAAGCATAATATATGATATTCATGGCTTTGACATTAAAAGTAAGTGCAACTCATTGTTCAATTCTAATTTTCACAAATCTTGCTCGCAACCATATAAAATGTTAAAATCCAAAGCAAGCATAAAAATTTTCATTCTATTTTTCCAAACATCATAATTTCTATTACCATCAAATAATGGAGGTTCATCAACACAATAATCTCCTAAAGTTGTCATAGCTCTAGCAATCAAGCTTTTTAAATAATTTTTTAAAATATTAATAAGATACTTTATATATCATAATAATATTTAAAAAATAATTTATGTATAAGAGCTCATTATTTTGATACCAATTGTAGGATCGGTATGACAACCTTAGAGGGGGTGAATAGAGTTTAAGTAAACTAATTGAACTTTTTACTAAGTGGGTCAAATTAAACAAATTAACATACTTTTTGCTAAACAAGAATTTTATGCAAATAATTTCTTTTTGAGTTAAATAAGAAATTAACAAATACTTTATAATACCCTATTTAATTCTTATAAAAAGATTGATAGTGGATATAGAAATTTAAGGACAACCAATCAAAACAAACCAATAAGAGTAATTAATTTAAAGAATAAATATTGCAACTAATTTCATGCAGCAAACTATAATAACGAATTAATTGCAAAATTAAATAGGAGAGGGATGGAGAAAAATAACACCGAAAATTTTATAGTGGTTTGAAATTCCTACTCCACTTCCCAAGACTCCTTCTTGGGTATTTGAATAAAACATCCACCAACCTTTTCCATGGATTAGAGACAACCGCTATACCACTCTTTTTACGAGTTCAAAAACAAACTCAATCATTTCTACGGATAACGATCAAATTGTTACAACTGCTCTTTTTCGGGATCAAGAGCAGCCCCTTACACTAGATTTTTAGAATTAAAGAATAAGATGAGAAAAAGTCTCTTGAAGTATTGTTTACAAATTAAAGTCCCTAATGAATCAATCCTCACAACATAAAATATCTCAAGAAGAAGATGAAAAAAAAAATTGAAGCTTGGAGAGAGCAACAATGGAGACTTTGTATTTTAATGGAGGAATGAAAATAATGTGCAATTATTGTTGAAATTTGGAGAAGAAGATGAGTTTAAATAGAGAGTAAAAATTGTTGAAAACCACATTTAATTTGGGTCATTGGATCTTGGAAAAGAAAAATCAATGGTAGAGATTTAAACTCAACTAGCTGTTAGATACATACAAAAAAATAATGTAATAATATATCGTTTAAAATAATTTCTTTTAAAAACCAACAAAAAAAAAAGCAAATGCCCACCATGTGTTCAAAACTAGTTGTTAGATACAAACATAAAATAATAGTAAATTCATTTTCTTTATAAAGCTAATCTAAAAATCAAAAGTCCACCATGTGTCATTCTTTCATTGCTCTAAGTAGTACCTTTCAATTAGTACACTTTGATGAGAAAAATTCTGCCACGTGATCAATTCGAGACTTTTTCATTAAGTTTGTTTCAACCATATCTTCTTTATTTGAGGTCTGATTTAAGTTATTTAAATTGTGTTAGAACCGCTATTCTGAGCTCTATGCAACGACACTTCAAAATACTCAAATTTTTAATAAATAAAACAGGTTTGTTATCATCAAAATATGAATTAATTAATTAATTAATTTGGGATTTAGAGCCAAAAAGCCAAGAATGGATAAGTGATATATGGCCAATAGATACATCTAATGAACATCTAATGAACATCTATTATCATAATATTTATAATATTCCCCCTTAGATGTCTATTATATATGTATGAAATATGCCTAATTAAAGCCTTAATAGGAAAAAACCCCATGAAAAAAAAATCCTAGTGAAGGAAAAAGAGTATGTATTTCATATAGTTTATACTTCTAAAAGGATATATTTGCTCTCCCTCATGAAAATATCACTTAAGATCTCTGAGCCACCACATTCTAATGTTGTGTACTAATTTCTCAAAGGTCGTGGTTGGTAATGATTTTGTAAATAGTTATCATTCGAACAAATTTGTTGTACAATGATGTCACCATTTTCTTTAAGATCATGAGAGTAGAAAAGCTTTGGTGAAATATGTTTTGTTTTATCTCCTTTAATATATCCTCATTTGATTTAGAATATGCATGTTGTGTTGTCTTCGTATAATATCATTGAAAGCTTTTTACTAGAAGGCAAACCACATGTTCCAATTACTCATATATGAGTATAATATAATCTAGAAGATAAAACAAGCAACTCTTCCAGTATACGTTTTTCATATGAGACAGTAGATATGATATAAAGACACTTCATATTATCATTTCTGTCAGTCTCAATATGATAACCATTGCAACGTATATCTTTAAAACTAAGTAGATTTCTCTTTAATTGACTAGAGAACAATGTATTGTCAATTGTAAATTTTGTTCCTCTAGGCAAAATAATATTTGTTTTTCCTAACCCTTCAATTAGGTTTGCAGAACCTTATATTGTATTGACTTTTGCTTCCTTGTCAGTTTAGAAAAATATTTTCTACTTGTAAGTATTGTATGTATAGTTGCACTTTCTGCTAGATATAAATCTTCTTTACTTATTTTTTAGTCACCCAATATATGAAAATTATCTAGGTTTCTTCATTAAAAGAAAATAATTACAATAAGAAAAAAAAAATTTGGAATATAAAAAGGTTAACAACTACTAAGAGGAAAAAAAGAACATAAAGATGAAAAAAAAACATTAAGTCTATAGATATTTTCAAAGACAAAAGGAAACACTTGATGTTCCATCAATTCTGCCGATTTTCTCTTCAGAAGATTCAAAGAAGTCTGCCACATCCAAAATTTTCATATGAGATGGGTCAAGACTACAAGAAATTTGACCTACCATGTCATATTTGTACAGTAAATTTGAGAGGGGAAAAGGAAAAAGTGTCATAAATGTGAAAATTTGTGTTTTTTGTGGAAAAAGCGGAAGTTTTTGGATTTCTTATAATTTGTGACAGTTTTAAAATGGCATCAATCAATGACATTTATTAATTGTCATTAAATATAATTAACAATTAATTTTTAATAAAAATATAGTAAAACCCTAACTTAACATTATTTCCAAGAATTCGAAGTAGATTTTTCCCCTACCTTCGTTGGCTAGTTGAACCGCGAAGCCAAACATCAGCCTCGACGTTTCTTCGTTTCCCTATTTCCATATCCATATCAGACATTTTTCCTACCCTCGTCGCACATCTCAATGTTTCTTCGTTTTCCTATTTCCATATCGGATGCTTTCCAGTAAGTTGAATCAGCCCGCCCCGCGAGCGCTTTCCGACTTCTTCGTTTTGCTCATCGTTCTCCATTGATACTCTCCGTCAATACTCACTGGTCATCCTCCATCGATACTCACCGTCGCTCACCACCAAATTTGCGACGGTCATAGTCAAATAATTGACGTCCACACCAGAATTGCCATTTTCGGAGCCAAACAATTGTGGTGAAGTAATTATTTTCATTTTATTTTAAACCTTTGTTTTTAGATTTTTGTTCTTGCCATTTTACTTAATTAGATTTTTGTTGAAGTTCGATATTTCTGGTTTATACACATGTATGTCTGTTGTTCAATAGTGTATGGATTATGTATATTTAGGTTGTTTTGAAATATATATTTTTCATGGTTCAATCTTCCACCATGATTATGTATATATTTGTGTTGCTTTAGTTTCTATTTTAATAGGTAAGTGTAAGTGGATTGTTATTTATTTTAAGTTCAAGTTGTGAAAGTTGGAGAATATACTTCCTTCTCATACCAGATTGACAAATAACATTTCGTGTAGTTTTTCCCTTGTTTGGGGGCTATTTACGAAGACTAAGTTTTCTATTTTTATATAATGGACAAGTCATGGATGATGGAAAACAAGATGTCTAGCAAATATGAGTTAGGAGTGGAAAAGTTCATTGAATTTAGTTTACAACATAGCAGTGGTTCCAATACAACTAGATGTCCATGTTTGAAATGTGGGAATCGTGTATCCAACTATATTACAACAATTAGGTATCAGTTGTATGCCAATGAAATCAATTAAAGTTATAAGGTATGGGTTTTTTTTTTTTTTTTTGGCATGGAGAAGATTTGATCACAAAGAATGTTAACAATGGATTAGAGAATAGTGTGATTAAAAATTATGCAGAAGATGGTGATTTATTTAATGTACTTAACATGGTACAATTTGCTCGTGAACAATTTTCTGATGTATCCAATAGGTTTGACACTATGTTTGATGATGTTAAAAAGCCTTTATACCCTGGATGTAAAAAATTCACAAAGTTATCGATCCTTGTAAGATTATACAACTTAAAGATTAGATTTGGATGGAGTAATTCTAGCTTTTCAGAATTGTTGTCCATAATTGATGATCTCCTATCTGAAAACAATAAAATGCCAACTTCCATGTACAAAGCGAAAAAAACATTATGTGCCTTAGGATTGAGTTACCAAAAAATAGATGCATGCCAAAATAATTTGTTTGTATATGAAAAAGTATACAAACATCACTAAGTGTCCTAAATGTAATTTATCAAGATGGAAGATACATAAGAACTTAGCTGAAGAGATAAAATGAGTGGTTGCTAAATAATTGTGGTACTTTCCAATAGTTCCAAGGTTCTTAAGGATGTTTAAGAGCTCTGAACATGCAAAGAATTTGTGTTGGCATGCGATAGGAAAGTAGACGGTATTATGCGACACTCAGCCGATTCTCTATCTTGGAGGTTGATAGATCACTTATGGTCAACTTTTGGTTTAGGATCGAGAAATCTTCGTTTAGGTTACGTTTAGGTTTGTCCACTGATGGAGTGAATCATATGGAGATTTATCGACTAACTACAGGTATTGGCCAATGATTACTGCAATATACAATCTTCCACCATGGTTGTGTATGAGACAAAAGTATTTGATGTTGAACATTTTGATATTGGGTCCAAAACAACCAAGATATGATATAAATATCTATCTAGCACCTTTGATTGATGAATTGAAACTTTGGCGGGAAGAAGGGGTCTAGTGTTTTGATGCATATAAAAAAGAATATTTCACTTTGCGGGTTGTCTTACCGTGGACTATCAATGATTTTCCTGCATATGTTCTATGTGGTTGTAGTGTCAAAGAGTATAATGCTTGTCCAATATATAGGGAGGAGACTTCATCAATAAGACTACAACATGGGAAAAAAAATGCATACATGGGACATACAAAATATTTGCCAAGAAATCATCCATACAGGATAAAAAAAAAAAAAAAAAAGATTTTGATGGTAAGCAAGAGCATGGAAGTCCTCCACATCCTTTGATAGGAGAGACCATCTGGCTGAAACTCAAAGACATGAACTTTTCATATGGCAAGAGATTGAAAGACCAAGTTGGAAATGATTATTGGAAGAGAACACTAGAGGTGTTCAAAAAACCCGATGACCCGAAAAAATCGATCAAGCCAACCCAACCCGTGCGGTTTGGGTTGGGTCATCAACTCATTTGGGTTGGATTGGGTTTAATTAAATGAAAATTTTATGGGTTGGGTTGGGTTGGTTCATGGGTTCACCTAATATAATCCAAACCAACCCGAATTTATTATTAATTTTAAAATATATATTTATTATTACTTATAATATAATTATTTATACATATATTGATTTTAATTTTATTTAATTCCAATATTTTTTTTCATAATTTATTCTTCAACAACTCTTAAAAGTAGTTCTTTACACTTTAGAAAGAAAACTTTCACTATATAAATTGAAGTTGAGTAGTTAATCTTAATTCAATATATGAAAATAATTAAATTAGATTTTTACATATTTACGTTTTGCTTCTTTTCGGAACAAAATTTTAAATAAATGACCCGATTAACCCGAACCAACCCAACCTAAATATTTCATGGTTGGGTTGGGCTGGGTTCATTTTTTAATAAGGGTTATTTGGGTTGAAGAAGTTTATAACCCGAACAATTGGGTTGGGTCTAAAAAGTCTTTCAACCCAACCCAATCCAACTCATGAATACCCCTAGAGGACACCTATATTTTTTTAATTACCGTACTGGAAAAAATTGCATGTAAGACACTGTCTTGATGTCATGCATGTTGAAAGAATGTTTGCATGAATATCATAGGTACATTACTTGATATCTCGGGAAAAGTAAAGATGGGATAAATGCTAGAATAAAAGTTCCGGAAGGGTATTCATTAAATATTAGAAGTCTTGTATCTTTAGATGACCTAAAACTCACTGGCCTTAAATCGCATGATTTTCATGTTCTAATGTAACAATTGCTTCTAATTGCACTACATTTAGTTCTACCCAAGAATGTGAGATACACTATCAGTGAATTGTATTTTTTCTTCAATGCAATATGCTCTAAAAGTCTGTAGGTATCAGAGTTAGATAAATTATAAGAAGATGTAATTGTAATCTTGTGTTTCCTTGTGAAGTATTTCCCACCTTCCTTTTTAATAACTATGATTAATCTTATCATTCAACTTATGAGAGAAGTAAAGCTTTGTGGACCCATCTATCTTCGATGGATGTATCCATTTGAAAGGTATATGAGAGTGTTGAAAAGTTATGTCTGTAATCGAACTCACCCTGAAGGGTGCATCACAAAGGCACACATATGTGAGGAGGCTGTTGAATTTTGTTCAAAGTTTCTATCTGGGTAGATCCAGTTGAACTTGGGTCATTCAAATCACGAGAACGAAGACAAAGTGATAGGCTTTTATCAGCTGGATTTTATTGTCGATCTAGTCTATAACAATTGAAGCAAGCACATCTTCACATCTTAGAAAATACTGAAGAAGTTCAACCATATAGAGAGTAATGATGGCTATAGGATGAACAGAATCGATCATTTGCTAACTGGATGCATGGTCAGGTAATTATTTTGTACACTCAGTTTTTATTCTTTTCACTTAGTCCAACTATTCATAAAAATTATTGAGTCTTTTTAGAATAGGTGATGATTGATATACAGATGGAAAAATTGTTTCGAAAACTATAAGATGGCTTGCAAACAGCCCTCACCCAGGGTTGTCTTTTAGCAATTGGATCGAAGGATAATGTGCTTGGAGCCGGGACCATTTTTGACTCTGAATTGTATGGTGACCACATGAAAGTGTCAGTTGATGTGGTTGTTGATGATGGTTGTTCAATTCCCGTACCATTGAAGTAAGGGACGAACATATTATCGCAGGAAATAGGTTCACATTTATTATGGCCATGACATCTAGTAATTATAGACAAGGAAAAGGTAATGTATTTTCGATTGGATGATATTATATGTGATAGTATAGATTATTTCTAATGTTAAAATGTGTGATAGAAGGAAGTTAAGAGGATCTCAAAAGATCTAGAAATCAACCCAAGGACACCTCTTCAAAGTTCTTCAGTAG
>NW_028326862.1:0-24089 GCF_027475165.1 Benincasa hispida
CTTAAACTTCTAGATTTTGACTTCTGGTTTCAACGAAAGACATCTCAGACTAAAAAAACGTATTCTATATACAGAATACTAAAGGTTGAAGCTATGTATTGTTACTTTAAAAGACTGTAGGCTTTGAAATTGACTTAAAGAAATAATACATGGTAAAAATAGGGAATAACCAAGTTGCATACATATTGATATTAATTCAAGCAAGTTAATCATTTAGAAGCTAGAGAAGAGGGTTGTTCATTCTTAATGATATTACCCACTTGAATATGTTTTAGGGGGTAGCTTAGGTTAGACACAAATAATCCAGCTATACTATCCTCCCTTTATCAACCAGCAAAGGGGATATGTTTAATCACTTTGCTTTTGGAAAAATAGGCTAAATTTTCGCTTTCTTGTTCCCTCAGATTTATTAACTACATCATAAAAATTTTACTTTATTAATTATATGATAATAGGGTACTTAATACTTAATTAATCGTTATATATCGAGAATACATCATTTTTCTAGTGACATATCATCTACTCAAAGCCTAAATTGTTGTGAATTTTACCTTTAGAATATCACTACACAAAAAGAAGGTGTTTTTAGTTGTGGAGCTTTGAGTTCAAACTTTCAGTGCAGACTAGTTTGAGTTACACCGTCTTAGTTGAGTTGTTATATCTTAAAGAAAATAGGTGAAAGAATATCTGTTGAGAGAAACACAATACACACTGTAGATGACTTGAATAATTTTCTTAAAGAGGACGAAATACCCGTACCTCAACCTAATTATTTACTTGTTAGTTTCTTGATATTTACTCTATTTTTATTTGTTATTTGTAATTCTCCTCATGGTTATTATTATTGCACAACTTTAATTTGTCCATGTACTACTAAAATATTCTACACTCTAGAATAATTGAAGGGCCACCAAAACTTCTCATACAATAGGTTGTACTAATCTATACACCTCTAACATTATGTCTCAAACATGTTGAATTTTAGCTTACTATTTTAGTTTATGCTCAACTCTTTTCTATGTATATTTAATTATAGAACACATTGTCTTGTCACACCCATTTTTATATGGTTTTTTTTTGTTATGGCTAGGTTTAAAGAATAAGCTTAATATCATTTGTTAGGGACAATAGATCCCTTTATTTATGTTCATTTATTGTTGTTGTTAGACATTATATAGATTTGCTTTTGACTTTTATTTTGTAAGTTTGAACAATCTATGTGTGGAGGTGGGAGTTGAATTATTGATCTCTTGATCGAAAATATATGTCTTATTTGCTCAAATTGATGGCGATTTACTTTGACTCTATCTAGAAACAAATTGCATACTCACACATATATGGGAGAGAAATCTTGAAGTTGCAAACTTTAAAACAGGTTATTAGTGTTTTGATCTATTAAACAATATGCTCTAAGTCATCAATATTGTATCAAGAACGTATAAAAGGAAACGAAAATTTAGCTCCATCCATAATAATTTAGCCATAGATTCATTAACCTAATTATTTGATTAATTAGCAATGAAGTAGATAAGTAATTGTTATTGAATTGACTTAGGATTTGTTTAGATTGACTAGTGAAAAAAGTATTTTTGTTTTGAAAAAAATTATTTTGTATTTAAACTCTCTTGATGAGAATTGTTAAGTACCATTTAAAAGTGTTCTAAAAGCAATTTTAATCTGTTGCCAAACACTTCAATTTTTTCCAAAATGACTTATTTTCAAAATTAAGATTCGAAAAGTTAAATTGAATACATCTTTATATTATTAAGGAGTTTTTTATAATATACAGGCAAAATTTTTATCAATACAAAAATTACAAAGATGACGATTGAACTTTTGACATTAAAAAAAAATATATATTAATCACTATTAAAATATACTCACTTCAATGATACAAGTAAAATTAAAACACTGTATTTTTAGAAATAAACTAAAATATACTATTGGGTAGTTTACTATTTACTTCATTAAAAAAAATTATTTTAGTTTGACCCTAAATTTTTAGGATGGATACACTAAAAAGTTTTTAATGTCCTTAAACTTGAAATTTCACATCTTATTAATAGGCCCCTCCTATCAATATTCAATTTTGTATATATTATATAAATATCATGCAACAAAGCCAATCTCGAGTATACACAATTCTTATATAATAAAATTAGCATGTTGCATAAGTGTTACATCTAATAAATCGCTAACAACATAAACTTATACTAACATAAACTTAGAGAATTATTTTTTTTTAAAAAAAAAATCAGAAGTAGATATTTAACTAGAAAAAAGTTTTAGCGGCTCCAAATAATAAAAAAAGGTTTTAGTGGCTATTTATATATATATATATATATATATATATATTTATATGGGTGCAACACGAGAACTTCCTATATGGTCACCCAACTTTTTTAGAAAAGGATACGGATTAGATCAGTAGGTGCACCGAAACATCTCCATTAGGTGGACACCTTCCTAGCACTTTTATCGTCTCCCAGATGTATATTCAATAACGCACAAGGAGACACAAAGAATTTGAAGAGGACTAGAGATAAGCTCAAATAGAGATAAAAGTGTTAAAAAATACAAAAAAAAAAAACACTAAGGTTTAGAGCAATCATGAAAGGATTATAATCTTTGAAGGAACTGTTTCTATAAGCCCAACATCTATCAAGAGAGCAAATATCTTCCCAGAGTTGAGTATAACTTTTGTTGTTGTCCTCAAAAGTCCGATTATTTCTTTCGATCCATATGATCACCCAACTTAGTACCACTCTCGTCCAAGTGCACCTATGGAATTGTGATGAGATCCGATGCATTAGTGTTGGTATAATCACACCCAAATTTTAGTGGCTAAATAAAAACAAATATAAATAAAACTTCTAATTTAAACCTTGAAAGCTATTTATTTATATTAAGAACCGTGAAACAAGTGACAAAGTGGATAATGCTAATATATTAAGAAAAATATACTTTTGAAAATAGTTGATGAAATAAAGGCTAAATTATCCAAAAAAAAAAAAAAAAAACACTTTAATTTTCTTCTGTTTAGAGGTAATTCTATTCTACAAAACTGTCATTGTAGTAGAAATATTGGATAGAAATTGAAGCCTTACAACGTAGGTGGCGCCAATGTTTGATCTCCCATTGTTATATCAAGTTACCTTTGCATTATTTCTCGTCCTAATTTTCGTCTAACATTCTAATAAATTTTTAATTTGATATTTTAAAAATATTTTTAAAAAGGTCAAAGGATAATAATACAACGTTCAAGTTTTATTTTATTTTATTTTTTTATTTACCTTAGATAAAATAACCCTTAACGAGGTATTTGGTCCCAACTTACTTGGGTGGAATTGGATAATTAAACTCAATATTTGGGTTTCCCATTATAATAGTTGAAATTTCCAATTATAATAACGCACACTTAGCTACAGTAAAATTATTTGAAAACCTTTATTGTCTGTTGTGTTTATTATTTTGTAACCATCCTCTCTCCTCCTTTGTAACTCATACTAAAAATTTTTATAGCCCAAACACATTATTATAACATATACCAAAATTGTTATATACCAAACATAGACTATTATAATCCACATATTATAATAACCGATTTAGACACCAAATACCCATAAGTGAAATTTGGTTTAAACCAACAAAGAAAGAAAAGTTTTAAATTTCAAAACCAACTTCCAGATTCACAAAACTTTTGCATTAAATTAAGATAACCCTAATATCAACCTTATTAGTGCTCATTAATACTAGTTTATTTCTAAAAAAGGAAAAAATTGATTGTTCATAATTAAGATCTTACCATATAACAAATTCAAACTCGTTCAAATCAAAAGAAATCTCAACCTCACCTATCCACTTCATTCGCCATACCGAACATAACTCAATTAACATTTGAATGTGCTAGAAATCATGAAATTTGTGGTTCGGACTCCCCTATTAAAAAACACACCCCCTTTCATTCACCTCACTGATATTTATACACTTCTCAAAAGAATAATATAACCCCAAATTATTTAAATAAGAGAACTTTAAAAAGAGAACACACACACACCTTAGCCCTTGGATAGTGAAAAGACAATTTTATCATCCAAGGAATCCAATATTAATTTGTTAAAATCAAGAATATTGTTGGGAAGTATAACTGCATAGATTATAGTTTTCCAAAACACCAAGGGCAATAATTAATTTTACCCAATATATTCACACACCATAAAAATCTCTTCTTATCTATATATATTTATGATCTCTAGGTTTTTAAGAAGAACTTGAAGAAAGAGTTCATTTTTATTCAAAAAAAAAAAAAAAAAGCAACACCCAAATTTTTTTGTATTACTGTGTGTGTTGTTGTAAGTTTGTCATGGAAAATCATGGTGATGACCCAAATAGTCCAAATCACAGCTGCGAAAGGGCGGAGCCGGTGAGATCACGGTGGACTCCCAAGCCGGAGCAGATTCTAATTTTGGAGTCCATTTTCAATAGTGGAATGGTTAATCCTCCAAAAGATGAGACGGTCAGAATTAGAAAGCTTCTTGAAAAATTTGGCTCTGTTGGGGATGCCAATGTTTTCTACTGGTTTCAAAACCGCCGCTCTCGCTCTCGCCGCCGCCAGCGCCAGCTGCAAGCCGCCGCTAGTAGCGGCGGTGCAATTCACTACGATGGTAGTAGCGTCAGTACTGGCGGTGGTTACAACAGTGGTGTTATGAATTTTGGTGGGGCTTCTTCTTCTTATCTCGGAGGAGGGTCCTCGTCCTCGTCCTCCTCCACTTCTGGGGTTGGAGGAGATTGTAGCGGCGGTGGTTTCTCGATGTCAGGTCCTATGGGTTTCTCTGAAGTTGATCAACAAATGGTTGTAACGACTCCGTCATTTTGCCCTTCCGAAACCTCAAATTTAGAGTTTCAATCAGGTATTGTTAATGCATGTTTTTCTTCAAACCCTCTTTGTTTCGTTTCCACGCCACTCAATTCAAAAGCTTAAATTAACATACTCAATCGAATGATAATTATCTCTATTAATATATATCCTATTTTACCCAACTTTAAAAATTTAAGCCGACATAAATTTCAGGATTCATTTTTTTCTATAACTAAAGAAACAAAACCAAACATAAACTTGAAAACTTTTCGATGATGTGACAGTTCCTTCTTGAGCTGAAATTTTTGAACACTAACCTCAAAAAAGAAGAAAATTACTTTGTATGTATGTTTGTGTTTCTTTTTCTTTTTCTTTTTCTTTTTTTTTTTTTAATTACAAAAACACTTCACGGGAGAAGTTCTGAAAAATTGATGTTGGTGCCTCGGTTGTCGATCTGAATGTTTCAAAAATTAAAATTTGGAAGAAAAATTGGAAGAAATTAAAAAAATATATATCAATTTTGGTAATAAAAAGAGAGGTTTTAATTCAATTTTTTTTTTTTTTTTTCTTTTGAAGGTTATATTATAATATTCATAAATGGAGTTCCAACAGAAGTTCCCAAAGGACCCATGGACATGAAAGCAATGTTTGGGCAAGAGACAGTGTTAGTTCATTCATCAGGACTCCCAGTTCTTACCAATGAATTTGGAATCTCTCTGCACACTTTGCAGCATGGTGAAAGTTACTTTCTGGTAATTATTATCCCCCACATCTCTCTCTCTGTTTCTAACCAAAATCCCGTTTCATAACAATTTGATTTTCTTCGATTTGTTGTCGACGTATTACGAATGTGTTCAAAATTCAAATCAAATTTTGAAAGTTGAATTGAATCGAGTAATTTTTAGAGACAATTGCAAATATAGCAATCAGGCCTTGAAGTCTATCAATGATAGACCATATCGTTGATAGATTTTGTTATATTTGCAATTCTTTAAAGATGTTATTATACACTTAATTATTGTCCATTACAATTACTCTAATTTTTAAATACTTGTTTTTTTTTTTATTCAAATGTTTAATTTCGAAGCTAGAAAACCAAAAACAAAATTGGGGTCTAAGTCTTTTATCAATGTGTTTTACAATTGAAACAAACAGAATCATATGCTTAACAATCAAAGAGATTTTAGTATTTTACAAGTGTGAGTTAAGGTTTTTGGGGTTATGTATTGTTGAATATTGTTCAATGCATTAGTGTAGTTTTGTTGTTGGTTTCTTCCTATGGTTTTCTTTTTGGATGAACTGATGGAAAATCAATTAATTAACTAAGAGGGTTTTTGGAATGGTTTGTGAATTATGTAGTACAATGTTTTCTTTGTGAATTAAGAGATAATTTAGATGGAAGATAGATTAAGATTTGGGAGGAATATGATGTTATAAAGAGAGTGGGAAGTATGAGTAGAAAGAAGGATTAGTGAAAAGAATATAGATGTGGGGGTAGAGAAATAGGTAGATGAAAGAAAATATGTGTATAGATAAGAATGTTCGAGAATGTTGAAAATCAACCTGAGTATAACTCAACAAGTTAAGATATGCATGTGTGTGTATATATATACACTCTCGACTAAGACGTCGGAGGTTTGAATTTTCCAACCTCACTTGTGTTGTTAAATAAAAAAAAAATGAAAAGTTAGAGAAGTAGTAAAATGAACCAAAGAAAATATATTTGTAAAAGGAAGTCAGAAAGAAGAATAATGCATGTAAAAGACATAAATTTGTGAGTAAGATAATAATGTGTAGAGAGAAGAAGAATAAAGTTTTTGTCTACAAAAACATCAACAACAAAATGTATTGAAAAGTGAATAAAATATATAATGTATACAAAGAAAAGTGTAACAGAAATAAAATATTCAAACAGAAAACAAAGATATATAGGAAGAGAGCAATTTTAGTTAATTAAACACTTAAATATTTGATATACTCTTTAAAAAACACACTTATATACTCATAAAAGTACCATAAAAACAAACCATAATTGGGTTTAAATTTATGCAAATGAATCCAAATGATATCCTCAATTTCAGGACTAAAAGTACATACCAGGTGCATTAATTGACTAGGAATCTTTTTCATTGGAAAGGAAAATAATGAAAAAAGGAAAACATATAAATCAACATAAAATAGTATCAAACCACAAAACTTGAAACTTGAAATTGAAAGTATATTCATATGAACACATTGGCCCTTATCTATTTCACTTCAATTCCAAAAGTTTTAGATCTAGAAGACTATTAACAAAATTGTCGAGATCTGAATTCCATATAGATATAGATACATATATATACTAATAAACTCCAAATACCATGTCAAACCCATAATTCTTTTTAGTAAAGAATCGAACTTTTAACTTCAAAATAGGTAATAAGTACTTGATTCATTGAATTAGCTATAGCTAACTCGAACCTGTGAAAGCTAGAAATTTGAGGAAAAATTGACTGGAATAGACATGAATGTGATATGTTTGACAAGAAAAGAAAACTTTCCAGGATTCCTTGAAGTTTGTCTATGTGTGGGTAGGAAACTTGAAATGTTTTGTTGAAGTGGGATGTCATATGATCTTTGCTATTGTTTAATTTTGTAACTATGGTCATATTCAATGAATGACCCAAAAAAAAAAAAAAAAAAAAAAAAACACAAGACAAAGGCTAAAGAGAAAAACAAAATGATGATTAAGATTATATAGTGTGGAATTTTGGTCTCACAGGTTTCAAGACCAACATGAGTTAGGAAAGAAAGCAGCTGCACCAGCAAGAAACAGCACCTACCATCAACAAAATTCAAAAGAGATCTCAGTTTTTTCAAATATTTTGCCTTTTTCCTTTTTCCTTTTATTTTATTTTTGGTGTTTATGTTTAATTTGGGTTTTGGTCACTTTTTAATGTTCTCTTTGGGAAATTGGATCTGATGAAAAAAGAAAAAAAAGAAAAAAAAAACTTTATCATAAAGTTTATAGCATACCCATTTGGATATTTGTATACATAAATATGGCTCTTTTTTTGTTTTGGTTGGTGTATGTTATGGGAGACAATTAATATTTCTTTGCTTCTTTCAAAACCCTAAAAGGAATAGAACCCTTTTTATTGCATTTGTATATATGGAATACAACTCATGATCTTTTTGAAGGTTTACATGAGTAATTTTGGTTTTATATGTTGGGAAGGTGCGAGACCTAATTAACTTTAGTTGATTTTTTATAGTTCTAAAAATTGAAGCTTTTCGTTGATATTGGAGTGTTGACATGATTCTTTGGTTAATTTGACTTATCTTGAATGGTTTCTTAGAGTGACTATGTGCCCCTCCTTAGGTAATGTTCGATAAAAAAGAGGTACGGGATCTAAATGAAAGGGATCTTGATAATATGAAAGTACGGTTAATAATTAAAATCTTAAAAGATCATCTGATAGCTACTACTTATACCAAAAATAAGAACTTTAAAGTTAAACATGCATGCTTAGCTTGGAGTAATTCAATGTTGGATGACATCTAAGAAATTTTTCTAAAAAGCATGTGAACAAAGACAAAACATGCTAAAAGGACATCGATCCATGCTAAAAGGACATATTTCACTAGAGTAACTGTTCTAAATGGTAAAAGTGCTAGAAATATTTTCAAATATAACAAAATGTTACTATTTATCAGTGTTAGATGGTGATAGACACTGATAAACATAGTGTCAGTGATAGATAGTGATAGACATCTATTAATGTCTGATCACTGTCTATTAATATCTATCATTGATAGACAGTAATATTTTGGTATATTTATTAATAGGTTGCGTTAAGGCCGTTCACAAATGTTATTAAAATTTAGAAAACACTCCCTTCAACAAAAGAAGTTGTAATTAGTTTAATCATATTAGAAAAATATTTATTATCAAATGACGCCTAACAAAATATTCAGTTTGAATAATATAACAAAGATGTAAATTTGTTCTCGGTCAAGCATGAAAATATTTAAATAGAAATGTAACGAACCTTCAAGTTAATTATGATATGTAGTCATGCTTCAAATAATTAAGATAATCATATTGGGTGTCCAAATATCATTAATTGTGACTTTACAATAAGGTTTTTTTTTTTTTTAAAAAAAAAAATAAATATGTGGGGTGAGGGGGTAATGCTCCGAGTTTAATAGGAGAATATAAATGAACCGAATCACATCTAAACAAGAGTGATCTTAAGGATATGAAAGTATGATTGAAAAAGCTTAAAAGAATTTGAAAGTTATTATCTATATCAAGAAGGTGCACCTTCCTCTTTGATAGCTTAATTATAGGAATTCTAAAGTTAAGTGTGCTTAGCTTCAAGCAATTCTATGTTAGGTAACCTCCTAGGAATTTTTCTAGAAAGTATCTCGTGTTGGTTTATGGGGATAGTCTTCACTCTTAAAAACATACCAATACCATATCAATGGAGCTATGCTCATTTTATAAATAATAAATATAATATAATAATTATTTAGATTTTTTTTTCTCAAAATGTCCACAATAAGAAATTCAATATCATTCACAACTTGGAAACTATGTTTTCCATGTTACATCGTTGAAATCCCTAAACCCTATTATTATATTTTGTTGATCTTCACAATTCCTTGGTTCAACATGATATCATGAGATCCTAATTGATTATCTAACAAGGCAAATCTTACAAATGTTTGTTAAATATGAGATGTTGATTTTTTTTTTTTTTTTTTTTTTTTTTTCCTACATACAAAATTTTCCATATGCCTTTTAAAAGATTTAAGTGAAGGAGAATCTTACCATTAGACGTGTTTATTGGTTAGGTTGGATTGGGTTGAAGAACATTTTAAATCCAACTTAAATGTTTGGGTAGTAAATTCCTTTTACCCAAATAATCTTCATTAGAAAAAATGAACCCAACCCAATCCAACCATGAAATATTTGGGTTGGGTTGGTTTGGGTTACTCGGTTATTTATTTAAATTTATGTTCTAAAAGGAAGTAAAATATTAATACATAACAATTTGATTGAATTACTTTCATACATTGAATTAAAATTAACAACTCAATTTCAATTTATACAATGTAAATCTCTCTCCAAAGTGCTAAAAAAAACTATTTTTAGGAGTTGATGAAGAATAAATTATAAAAAAATAATGAAATTAATTAAAACTAAAAAAATATATGTATATCTAATTGTATCAAAAGTAAAAAAATATATCCCAAAATAAATCAAACTAACCCGAACTTATTGTTAAGTTTAAAATACATTTTAAACTTAACAATAAGTTCGGGTTAGTTTGATTTATTTTGGGTGAACCCATAAACCAATCCAACCCATAAAATTTTCATTTATTTGAACTTAACCTAACCCAAAAGAGTTGATAACCCAGGTTTTTTTTTTTTTCGAGTTGATCGGTTTTGTTAGGTCATCAGGTTTTTTGAACACCCCTACCTACCATAATTATTAATGACTAAATTGATACTATTTTTTGGCCCATAGAGTAGGGAAGTCGAGGGTTGGGAAGTAGGAGTATTAAACTCCACTTCTTATTCATTTTAAACTTAACAATAAGTTCGGGTTAGTTTGATTTATTTTGGGTGAACCCATAAACCAATCCAACCCATAAAATTTTCATTTATTTGAACTTAACCTAACCCAAAAGAGTTGATAACCCAGGTTTTTTTTTTTTTTCGAGTTGATCGGTTTTGTTAGGTCATCAGGTTTTTTGAACACCCCTACCTACCATAATTATTAATGACTAAATTGATACTATTTTTTGGCCCATAGAGTAGGGAAGTCGAGGGTTGGGAAGTAGGAGTATTAAACTCCACTTCTTATTTAGCCCAAGGAGTAGGTGGGCTACTAAAAAATATCAATTTTATATCTTATCAACTTGGGCTAACAAGATAAATAGCAAATTTTAAAGTTTTATTTGGAAAAATAGAAAAATGTTTTCAAAATCATAAAAATAGCAAAACAATTTTTAAAATAAAAAATACTAATTAGCAAATATCCAAATTATCCATACACACTAAACCTGATAAATTCAAACATCACAAACAAAAACAAATCCAAAAAAGCTAATTCAACACAAATACACTATACTATTGTACAAATACACTATAATATTGCATTACATTTAAATTAGACATCCTCAAATACTCTTTGTTAGAGAGCCGCCAAAATTACCACCAAACTCGGAAACAAATCCTTAATTAATTGAAGCCAATCATATCATAGAAAAACCAAAACTTTAACAAAAGTCTACAAAAAAAAAAAAGCCCATCATACTCACCTAAATATCACCTAAATACTTTTGGCCGATTCCTCTTAAGACCACACGGTGACAGTAGTGATGGTATCTATAAATAGCGGTGGAAAAGAGATCAGAAGAGGCAATCAATGACGTGTGGTGGATTGCAGTCGAACGAAATCGCAGAGATGATGGTGTGCTCTTCACGCAAAGGAAGAGGATAAGGTAGGGGCTCGCGGGGAGGGGGTGAGGGCCTTGTGCTAGCTAACTAGAGTTTTTCCCTCCAATTTTTTTTTTCTTTTATTTTTTATATGTTATTTTACCCTAAAAAACTTATTTAAATATGTTTATATAATAATAATAATAATAAAAATAAGTTTCTCTTTTCCATCTTAAATTTCAAATGTATCAATATATTACCATATCTTTTATAAGATAATCTTTCTCAATAAACTCAAATTTTGGTTTTAAAAATTTAAAATTAAAATAAATACATTAAACTTCCAAAGTTATGAGCCTTATATTCGAAATCTCTAATCAAAATTTTGAAAACTAAAATGTTTTAATTTAATCTATTGTAAATTAAATTTATTTGATCTCAGACATCTATTAAAGTCAAGTTAAGCCAAATTTTGATTTTATCGAACCACACTTATTCTAAAAATAAATAAGAAAGACAAAATTTATAATTATATTTGAATTGATTGAAAATAACTATTTTTAAAAGGTTGGAATGTTACATAAAACCTCATAGCTTTACATTATAATTGTACTGTATATGTAAAGATAAATAAGTTAAATCTAATAACTTTATATTACTACATTGTCTTTATAAATGTATATTATATAGCTAATTACCAGATTATATTGATATTAGTAGAGTTTTAGGAAGATGCAATATAGTGTTATAATTAGGAATCATAAAAAATGATGGTTAAAAGCCTCGTAACTTCACACTATAATTGCATATATGTATAAAAATATATCAGTTAAATCTCATAACTTCATATTAATATAATATGAAATAGAACATGATAAGAATACAAACAAATGTCTTGTAACAAAAAGAAATAAAAAAAAAACTAGTTAGATAAAATTGAATCTACAAAGAAAACAAAAATACATAAGAGATATTTAGGGAGAAAAATCAGGAGGGATTATTTGTTTAAATAGAAATATATATTAATCAAATACTGAGATATATTCGAAGAGAGATGTTTGGGGGGCAAAACTAAGAAGGATTATTTGTTTAAATACAAAAATATATTTGCTTTTGGTTTTTATTTAATTGAAAACAAATAACTCAATAGTTAATAATTACATTGAATATATAAATGTTAATAACTAAGTCTTCAACAATTACATTGTATGTACTACAAACCAGATTAAGGGCAAATAAGGAATTAGAAAATGTCAGATCACGTACTCCACTATAGATTTGCTAATATTCTTATTAAATTTCGATCTTGCTATTTTCTAATTTAAACATAAAATTTTGTTATATACTCCATTTCATCTATCAACAACAACTTCTTATACTGTGGGCCTAAAACTTTACAAATCTCTCGATTTCATAAATTCATAACTCCTCACTATTTCACTCATCATCTCAAATACCCCAAACTAAATGTATATGTTGTCTCTATCTTCATATGTTCAATATATTTCAATTTTAGTTTCTATGTCACTATTAATGAATGTTAAAATGGCTAGTTTATAAATTTGCACGACATAATAACTATTGAATGGCAAGAATTGGATTCATAGCTTATTTATATTTTTTTAATCTTTTTTTATTTGAGAGATCAAACCATCTATTTTGAAATGACAATTAATGTTCTTTATTTATTAAACTAGCTATATTCTAGAATTGTTTCCATCAACTTTATTCAATATGATTAGAGGTATTTATTCATGTTATTAGCAATCATAAGTGGAATCTTCTTTAATATACAACGTGATTAAGGATTTGTTTGGAATTGTTTTGTAATAATAGTAAAAAATAATTATATGACATAATCTTAAGAGCTTTGTCTTAAAAATTTATCTTACTCTAAGACTAAATAAACATTTAAAAGTTCAATCCTATCCTTCTATATATTTTTTTTCTTTCTTTCTTAGCTAATTTCATCTCAATATTAATTGAATCAACTCTTATCAAATAATTTAGATCAAATTACATTTAAATCATATAAAGTTTCAAATAATTAACCTAAAAAAAAATAGAATATCTACAGAACAATAATATTGATACAATCACATTCTAAAATTAAAACAAAAATTTGAAATAAATTATCTAGCTATTTTGGTCGTTATAGCTAAATCCCAATAATTTTGTAATATTTTACCAAACAATATCGTCTTCTTTTTCAAGTCTAAAATTAATTTTTTTACTAAATTACTTCTATGTTATTAGCTGAGTTTTCAATAGAAGAATTATTTTTTAAATTGGCTAAATATATATGTTTAATTTAGTTACTAAATTTGCTTATTTTTTTTTTCAATTTTCTCATGGTTATTTAAAATGTTTGGGCCTTTACATAAGTAATTTTAATAAATTAGAAAAAAAATAGGGAAATTATTTCAAATGGTAAAACGGTTGAAAATAGTTACAAGATATAACAAATTTTTTGAATTATCAATGATAGACGTTGATAGGAACTAATAGACTTCTATCAATGATAAATAGACACGGATAGAAGTCTATCAGTGTCTATCAATCACTAATAGAAGTCTAGCAGCGTCTATCATTGATAAATCTAAAATTTATCATATTTTAATTTATTTTTTTATATTTAAAAACTATCTATTATTTTACGTAAATTTTTTACAAACCAAATTTAACATTCACCATCAGCGAGGATTAACTTTATATATATATATATATATACCGGACTAGAGAATTTAAATCTCTAACCTCAATCCTATGATTCTAAACTGATCTTACCTGGATTGCAAATCCCCAAAATGGTTAGCAACAATTTAGTATCTATTTTGCCTGTATGCTTTTATAGCATTTTCGGACTAGCGCACTTCCCATTACTCGACGAGGGGAATTCCGACCAGACAAAGGAGATATAATAACATTCAGAAGGTCAAGTCCATTTTTTGTGTGTTGGGTGGTCCATAAAGAAATAATTGTATCTAAACGCAACTTAAAATGGCTAGGAATGAAGAAAGCGGGAGACAATATGTGCCTATATAACCAAACAAGACAACCAACAAAAATCTGTATACCGAAAACAATTCTAAAGAAAGCTTGAACTAGCCTCCTGAAGGTATCAAATGTTTAGGTTTTGGTTTTATAGCAGTTAAGCTATGTTGGTGTTGACAAATTAGTACTATTTAAACAAAATTGAAATTACGTCCAAATATTAGATTTTTTAATTTAATTTCTTACCCAACCATTATTACAACTCATTTTACAACTCATTTTATTATGGTTACGTTCTATTCTCTTACCTATTAACACTTTTAAAGATTAATATATTTATAAATATATATTAACTTATTAAGCTATAATCAAATATGGAATGAAAGGAGTATATATTACTAATTTTCACCATCACTTCCTTTAGCACCAATCTTATCACAACCCATGATTCTTTTCTCAAGAATTTTTCTACATAATTTTTGTGTGCTTTTTTTCTTTACCCTTTTATCAGTAACTCAATAGACTTCAGCATATGATTTAAATTTCATTCTCACAAGTTTTTGTTGGTTGATTTGCAGCAACTTGATTGTTTTTTTACGATAAATATAATGATGTATGAGAGATTTGAACCTTCAACTTTAAAAGAAATAGTACACGTCAATTATCGTTAAATTATACACCTAAATGATTTGTAAATATTATTATACAAATCAATTAGTAAATGTTAATTAGTACAATACATTTGATGACAGTTTCGACTGACATAATAGATTCTTTACATCACATACCTTCCACAAATTCTATTCATCAAATACTGATCAATAAAGGTTGAAAAGGGTTATAAATTTTTGTGCCTACTTTCTTATTTTCGGGCATGTAAAAGCTTTACTTATTGCGTGAAAATAAAGCTTATAACGTATATATAGATTAATTATTTATTTCGTCAATGGAATCTGAATGAGACATTTCTTTTCAAAAAAGAAAGAAAAAGAATTACTCGATGTAATTAATAGTTGTGATTCTCGCTTCCATAATTATATATATTCATGTAAGACGTACTACAAGTTACGTTTTATCACATTCATGATTCATCGAAATTAAACATGGTAGTTGATAGCTTAGCTTATTGGAAGATGGAAGAGACTTGCTCTTTTTTATGGGTGCGCGGATGGATATTCGTTGTGACTTCTTGGTCCTACTTATCAGAACAAAAATCTTGTTCCTTCCTAATGTTATTTTCCTATGTTATGTTTCTTTTATTAAAAAAATAAGAAAAAAAGTCACATTTTATCCACCAAATTTAACATTATATTAAAATAATAACTATATTCAATTCAACTCAACTTTTGGTATGTTTTTGTGTTAAAATAATAATTTTCAATATACATATGGTCACTATTAATAGCAAAAATGTACTTTATAAAAATATATACACACATGGTCATGAATTGCAATGTTATTAAATACATAATCTTATTCCAATTTCTAATATCCTCTATAAAGATGGAATTTTTATATCATGTAGATAAACAGTAAAAATATAACCTAACTAATTAATAAATCAATTAAGAAATTATTTTAAATAAAAAAATTATTGAAAATATTTTTAAATCTAGAAAAAAACTTTTTCTAATGTTTTAAATTTTTTTTTTGGTAATTTTGTTATATTTATAAATAGGTTGTCCATTTTGCTATATATGGAAACAACCCTAAATTAATCATTATTATCAATTTTTAATTAATTATTAAATATAAATAAATTTTTAGACTCAATAAATTTCAACTAATATGTTTATAATTAATAATTTTTTTGTGAATCATAACTATTTATTGTAAAATTGTATTATTAATTATTAGTATTTTAATTAATTTATAATTATAAAATTATTTTGAATAATTATATTAAATATTTTAATTGATGTTTGATATAAAAATTCATTTATTTTTATTTTAAGCGATTGAATAGTTGACTACTATAACAACTTATTAAATAATACTAAATTTAAATTATAACGACGTTAATTGTTCTCTTACATTTAATTAAGTAATTATTTAATTTTGGTTAAATATACAAAATTTGAATTAAACACAAATAATTAACTTCAAGAGATTAAGTATCCTGCATATCCAAACACAATCATTAATTAATCCCAAACATTTAAATCTCAAATATTTAATATTCATACACATGACACAAATACATTATTGATCCATACGGGACATTGAAGACCATCTTCAGTGTTAATACTGATCATGAAAGTAGGCTAGATGAAGAACCACTTACATTTCTTTGGGATCCGAGATTTTCATAATGTAATGTCTCAAGTCCAGGAATCAGACCAGAATTTGAAATTCATATTTGGCATGTGATAGCCCCGACAACATGTCACCCTTGCTTATCTTAAACTACTTCTAAGAGAAGTTTAAACCCACAAACCAACATAGGTCATTTCAACATGTTTTGTACTCACTCACATGTTTTTTAGGAAAATTTTAGGAAGTAACTTACACATAAGATTGCTTCAAGCTAAGCACACTTATGGGTTTCTATGTTTGAGTCATTGTAAAGGAATGTGCACCTTGTTGATATAAGTAGTAACTTTCACTTATTTTAAGCTTTTATTAATACCATACTTTTATATCTTCAGAATCTCTCTCATTCGGATGTAATCTTGATTTATTTATGTACTCCTTAACTCAAGTGCTATATAACATAGTGTATTGAGGGCAGATCTACAAAAATCTAAAGAATTTCGAAAACACGACTATGATCATTATATTTAAAATCAATTTAATGTTTTATATTATATTTTTAAATATGATTTTTCATACCATCAAAATTAATTTTCAAAATTTAAAAATATAAAGTAACTTTAGTCCTATCAAATAAAGTCACTCTTTAAATCTTACTCAACCTTATAATATTAGAAAGTAACCATTTCGATCGTTCATACATACCAACAAAAGAAGTCGATATACATATAGTATAAGCACTTCCACTATCATTATTAAAATAATACGTTGATTAGAGAGCAAATCTCATATCACCAATAATCCTTCTTGAAAAGCATCTATCTCAAATCTTAATGGAGGAATAAATAAAATAATATATTCGATTAATACAAATAAAATAAACAAACATTTTTCGTATCAGACAAAGGCAAGATAATGACAGAAAACAAAGACTTAACCCTAAAGATTTATTTATTTGTTCTTTGAAATTTCAATCTTAACTTATTGTCGGTTAGCAAACTCATACAATTCCTTCTCCTTTTTTTTTTTTTCAAAAGCATATTAAAATATTTAATTTTTATGATTATCTGAGCAGTTTTTGGTAAAATAAAAAAAAAGTAATTATGGATTGTATTTGTACTTAAGACAGCTAATTATATATATTTTAGCCTCTAATGTTTTGACTTTTTTTCAATTTCACATCTCTAATCTTTTTAATTTTCAGTTTCGTTCGATTAATTTTTTTAATTAAGTCATTGTAATTATAAAATATTAAAAGTACAATGATATATGAATTTGAAAATAGTATTTTGGTGAGTTTGTGTCGGTCAATCATTAGTATACTTGTATTTAATGGAGAACAAGAAATTTTGAGTCAAATAAGTTACTACATGATTAATATGAAATAAAATTTGATGGAGGATTAGTATATACAAGTATGAAGTTCTTGTAATTATTAATTATTATTATTATTGTTATTGTTATTATGAGTTTAATATGGATGAGTGATTTAAACATCATACCTTTTGGTTGAGAATATACACGTCTTATGAAAGTTGAATTATGCTTACTTTGACATTTATATTTAGCAAAGTTTAAATATTTGTTAAAATTTTAAATTCACAATCCCTCACGAGGATATACAATGTATGAATTACTTAGACCTCGTTTTGTAACCATTTGGTTTTTTGTTTTTGCTTTTAAAATTAAGCCTATACCTATAGACATTACTTTTATCTCCAAATTTCTTCGTTAGTTATTTACTTTTTATCAATGATTTTAAAACCAAGCCAAAATTTGAAAACTAAAAAAATAGCTTTTAAAAAGTTGTTTTTGTTTTTTAAATTTGGCTAAGAATTCAACTACTGTACTTGATAAAGATGCAAATCATTGTAAGGAATGAAGAGAAAATATGCTTAATTTTCAAAACAAAAAACAAAAAACAAAATAATTACCAAACGGGTCTTAATTTTGTTTTTTTTTAAAATGATACTTTATTTAGGCATATGTGAGCAAGATACAAGAGCAATAGATGATGGGTTATAATATATATATATATATATATATATATATATTATCTAGGTTCTTGGAATTGTAATGGTTTCTCTCAAATCATATTGCAATCTCTATAAATAACTAGTTGCATATATGATATTGGTTTAATCATCACTTTATCAATTCTCAACTTCAAATCACATATTATAAATGCCTCATTAATTTTAGCAAACAAGATCCTAACTTGTTTGAGTAACTTTTGCTAGTTTTATCTATACCCCATTTGTTAAACAAATTAAAATGTGGCTACAAACCAAGGTAGCTCTTACTCAAATTTTTTTAATCTTTTTTTTAGTATAAGACAATGTTCACATTTCCAACAAAGTTAAAATACGATCGCCGTCCCTATACTTTGCTATTCACTTTTAATCTCTGTACTTTCAATTATTCCAAAAAAATTTATATACTTTCAATAAATCTTTAATTTAGTGTCCTCAAAGTTAATTCTTATCAAATTAATTAAATAATAACAATAAATTTTATACAAAGAAATATATATGTAAACATATTATCAAAATTTATAGTAAAAATGTTAATAGATAACAAAAAAAATTAAAAATCAACAATAAATTAAATTAGTATATGATATTTAATTGAAGATTTATTGAAAATATAAAGCCTAAAATTAAATAAATTTCACGATATAAGACCAAATCTTTCTTATATTTACAAATATTTGAAAAGATGAAGCCATCCAAATCCTTCATTTCTCCATTCATCCATCTACGTAATAATATTCAATTTGAAAGTGTAGATATTCACTAAAAAAATAATAATAATGTCCACTCAGAAGTAAAAGCAATAATAATATATTATTAAAATTGTAATATTTAATTAAATTAGAGAGAGAATTAAAAAAAGAAAAAAAAAAATTGTTGGAAGTTGATGAAAAACTGCATGGTGAGTACGTGGATTAGGGAAGCTTCAAAAAACGATGCAAAGAAAATCAGCAACTTGGCTTTGCCTTACCGACCAATATAACCAATCTCTTTCTGACGGATGTTTGTATTTTTTTATTTTTTTATTTTTACTAAAATAAATATTAATTATTAAATAATAAATAATAAATAATTTCACTTCAAACAGCACATTGTTTGAGAATTTATTCATGTGCTGTGAAAATTCACTACTTTCTATTCTCATCGGCTGGCCCCAGCTATTTTTACTCTTTCTTTATTCTCTTCCTTTGTTTTTTCTTTTTTTACTGGCTTTGGGTAAATCTTCCTCTTTTCTACTTGACCAATCAAACTCACAGTCAATCTTAGGGTTTAGGAATCCAATGTTTTCTCTTTTTCTTTAATCTAATCTAATAATTTTTAAGTGTGTTTTGTTTAACTTTTCAAATATTTAATTTTTAAGATAACGACATTTTTTAAAAGAATTAAAGTGTTTCGAGACATTTTCAAAGTGTATTTTAAATAGTTTTAAAAGAAAGAGTTGAAATGAAATTAACGTTAAAAAAATATTTTTTTTTCTAGTCAATTCAAACAGGTTCTTCATTCTTCAAAATTACTTCATTTTACTAGTGTCATTATAACTTTTGAGTAGTGATCAAATATGTATATGTATATATAGAAAATTTGCAAAAATTATGCTCCAAAACTTTTAATTTTAATCACCACATTTTTATTTTTACGATATTTTATAATTAAGCTCTTGAAATTTACAAAATGCCCAAATCATATACTTCTTGAATCATAAACTATCATATTGTTCCCCAACTTCTGTTTAATTCTACAATATTTGAAAAGTATACCTTATTATTAGTTTGTTAATTTAATATCAATGTTTGAGTTTAATAAAGTCCAAAATAATAATAATAATAATAATAAAAGGGAGCTTGTTTTGACTGTTTGATTGATGGATTTTCACTTGTAGGTCGTTCTACAAATTTCAAATCTAAAAGTATTAAAATGTTGATATAATTAACTTTACCATAATTCATAAGCTTAACTTTACCATTCTCTGGTGTATTTGGCTTGAAAGGAATCATAGGACTTTTCAGGGTGCCGACAAAACATAAAATCAATTGTGGGATGACATTGTTCCATTGGCGGCCTTCTAGAGCACTAAATCATTGTAATTATGATGCTCCCACCATTGCATTGAACTGGAGGGTTTTTCTTTTCCTTTCATCCTTTTGGTTTGAGTTATCCTCTAGCTCGTTTGTAAATTACTCTTGATCTCTTTGATTTGTTTTTGAATGAATGCTCTTCTACTGGCTTTAATATGATGAGAGTGCTAAAGAGATGTCAACCTCGTTGAAATGTCTTCATGCACCTACTGATCCATATCCATTAGTGTCTTGTTAAAAAAAATTAAGTTTGTAAGTCAATTGATAATTTAATATGTGGTATTAAAGCAATAAGTCTTGTGTTCAAACCTTTGCAATGTGAATATTTATATCATATTAAATTTACCTTCACCCATCAACTTAAGCTTTTAGTTAAATTACTAATTGAAAAATTGTCCAAAATAGCCTTCTCTAGTTTTCACATTACAAAAATAATACGCTTTTTGAAAACTCATTAAAAGAGTTTATCTCAGGTATTTTTAGGCAAGATTGACCCCGAGATTGAATTTGAAATGTTCGAATTCAAATTATCCAGCATGTTGAAAGGACAAAAATACCCTTGGTTGAAAAACCCATTCATATAAACGAAAACCATTCCAGCTCCTCACTTCACCTGAGATCTCCCTGCATTTGATTTGAAATTTTCCTTGTCTCCATGATTATTTGCATCCTTAAGCTTCGTTATTGTAGAGGTATTCCGCTATTTCCTTCGTTTAATCTATGGTTTCATCTTAAAGTAGCGTTTGGTTGGGGTTTTACAGTCTATCCGAGATATATGAGAAATCTAGGTTGTATATTTTCTTTCGTTTAATATTTGTGCCTTTTTATGTGTATCTTGTCTATAGTTAATGATAATTTTGGATACTTCATCCTATCTCAAGTGAAATATGTTTGAATCTCGACCGAGATTGGATGAATGGGTTCGAGATCTATTGAATGTGTCTCGAGATTGGGTGAACTATTAAGTTTTGGGCATTTTGTATATGATCTCGGGGTAAGTGTGGGCCGAGATCGTCTCTGAGATCTTATACAGAATGGGACCAAAATCTTAATCTCGTAGCATGTCGGTGTAAATGGTCCAAGTTCTTTATAATTAATACACAATCTCGGACGAGTTTTACCCCAAGATTTATGGCAAATTTCAAATATAATTCTTTTATTTTGTTGTTGTTTTGCCTAATTGATTGTTCAGTTTAATTTCTAGTTTCGTGGTCTGTGTGATAGATGCCATTGGTTACTAAGATCCATACTTCTAACTATTTTTCGAAAAATTTGACTCGTTGCTCTTATCTGGCAAAAACAGTCTCAAATATTAAGAACAAGTTAACACCTAGGCGGTTGTACATGTTTAGGCATACTGTTTCTTTTGTCATTTTTTGGATGTTAAGTTAGTTTTTAATGGGTCTCTATGTCATTATATTCTTTTGAGGGAGGTATAGGAGAACAGGGAATATGTCATTACCTTTAAGTTATTGGGGGAACAAGGTTTCTTTCGGGCAAGAGGAGATTGATATAGTGACGGTTTGAGATATAGGCCTCGACGTGTAGTTCAGTTTGATCAGGATAGAGCTTTTAGGCTTAAAAAGTTGTACTTGGGTGATAGGTCCAACATAAATGGAACTGAGTTGGATAAGGATTTTGCAGATTATGAGTTTGAGAGTGATGAGGATGCGATGAAGATGGTCATATTCTATTTTATCGAGTTGGCTATGATGGGGGAGGCAACAAATAGACTGGACCATGTTGGGGTTGATTGATGTTTGGGAAGGCTTTTGTAGCTATAACTGAGGCAACATGATATTTATGAAAATTTTGAGTAGCTTACCAGGTGTACTTAAAGGTAAAGTTGCAATGTACAAGAAGAAGCCTACAAAATAGTAAGTCGCTTGATTCATACAGCTTATACGGATTTTCATTTGCTTTCCAAATTCGTTAAGTTCGTTTAATCATGTTATTGGTATTCCGAATTTATCATGCATTGAAGTGTGGTGTTTTTTTTTTTTTTTAATTGGAAGGTTTGGGCGTACGAGATAGTTTTGTCCTTTAGTGGATGGGTGGCAAGTAGGGTTTCTGTTGATTCAATACTGCGCATCATGTGATGGAGTTACACATATTCACATTGAACATGGGTGATTCAGGCATAGTTTTTTGGGTCGCAAGTGGTAAGTCGTTCTTCATTAAGTTTTATATGATCGTGTAAGGTTTAAAGTTTATGGGGTTTAGGGTTTATGGGGTTTAAGATTTCAGGTTTAGGGTTCTAAATTTTTATTTCTTGTTGTTTACATTTAGGCTCATATAAATGGTGTTGTTCCGATCGAGGAAGAGGAGGCCTACTTCGATTATATATTGGACCTTCCGACAACGAATGGGTATGTAGAACCTCCCCATCTTCCACCAAAGAATGTGGTTCATGGACCAGTTGAGAATGAGGGTCAAAAACTGGTTGATGAATTTGCAACGGGTGACGATACTGTGACAAGTGGTCATTTTTCAAATTTTGATCCACATGTGAGTGAGCCGTCTGTAGTATGCCCTCAGATGCATGTACCGCTCAAGATAGTTCCACCAATGAGGACTACAGCTAGTGGGTCACGGATGACATGTGAGTATAGTCAACACTTACGGTGCTTGGAAGGGAAGTTGGATTGTATGGAGTCCCCATTTATGGTTGAGCTGAAGGCCATAAAGGAAATATTGATGTTGATTATGAAGGTATGTAACATAAAATAATGTTCATATGTAGTTATTTGCTTCATAACATTTCATTTACATTATTTCTAGGGTAAGTGGTCGAATCGCAGCAATATTACGACGCAGAAGAATCGCATCTATGACTATAAGGGATCGATCATCTTTCAATACTACATTATGCACTCGACAATATTAGTGGTCGTCTGATCGTTTCTCATCTCCCCTTGTTATACCCGAGCCCACCTTGATAACCAAACATTGATAAGATATTTATGAACACCATTATAGGGAGCAAACTTGTTTCAATAGTATAGGAAGATAGACTTCCAACATGCCTTGGCTGCTAACATGAAGTTTGCACACACATTATCGTTCTTGAACTTCGTTGTCAGGTTTAGACTCAAATGATGGATATAAAAGGAATGCAATGTGTCAGGAAAAACCGTAGCAATGGACTTTGCAATGCTTTTGTGTCGATCAGATATAAACACCAGTCCGTTAACCACACTAACTTTTGATTGCAACCTTCTCATAAACCACGTCCATGGATCATCATTTTCCTTGTCACTCAACCCAAAATCAAGCGGGTATATCTGCTTAATAGCAGACACCACTACGAGCATAATATCCTTTTACTTCCTTTTTATGTGGGCAGCATCAACCATAATGACTGGCCTAATGCAATTCAGAAAACCTCTGATCGCAGCCCCAAGTGTCATATACACATACTTAAAATGTCTGACAGGATCAATT
>NW_028326863.1:0-29861 GCF_027475165.1 Benincasa hispida
GCATGTTGAATTGGCAATCTAGCCACTCTTATCCATACTAATCAAAGGACCGCCCTCAAAGGTAGGAGTTTCCAAAACACTCAGGATTGAGGTCGTGTCACCTATGGTCGTTTAGGTGAGATGTAAGTCTCTGTTATCAACAATGTTATATATAGAGTCTAATCATCTCGTGGTTCTGTCTTATACAAACTCTTTGTATAGGGCACCCCCGCTCACACGTCTCCATATGAATGGTTAGGATCTACCATCTATAGTAGTTTACAACACTTGCAAACCTCTACAAAGCGGGCTGTATCTGTAGTGTCACCAGGATCAGATATCCCACCCTTAATTCTTATACTACAGACCTATTTAGGTTATCACTAAAGGCATGATCCACTTGTATATCACATATACATGCTTAAGTTCACATAAGATAACTAAGCAACTTTGTTTATTGGATATGAGTAAATGCCATAATGAAATAACATTTATTTTATTCATCAAACAATAGAAGGTACTTGAGGATGTTCTTAACGACAATCCAATGATCATATCCAGGATTGGACTGATATCTGCTGACAATTCCAACTGCATAGCATATGTCGGGATGTGTACACAACATGGCATACATTAAACTTCCAACTGCTAATGCATAAAGAATTTGTTTCATAACCTCAACCTCTTGAGGTGTCTTAAGACATTTTTCCTTAGACAAATGAATTCCATGCCTGAAAGGTAACATACCTCTTATGGAATTTTGCATTTTATGCTAGCATTTTGTTCTTGCAGTTTCAAACTATTTGGATCCCAAGAACATACTATGCATCTCCCAAATCCTTCATTTGGAATTGCGATGCCAACCATCTCTTAATGTCAGCTAAGAATTCTACTTCATTTCCAATGAATAGAATATCATCAACATATAAAACTAAGAAAGCTACAGTCTTATTAACAATCTTCTTGTAGACACAAGGTTCATCAACTTTCTGTTCAAAGATATAAGATTTGATCGTAGCGTCAAATCTCATATTCCAAGATCTAGATGCTTGTTTTGACCCACAAATGGATCTTTTAAGCTTGCAAACTTTTTGCTCTTCACCTTGTTCTATAAACCCTCTGGTCGAGACATATATATACTCTCTTCAAGATAGCCATTCATGAAGCTTTTTTTGACGTCCATTTTCCAGATTTCATAGTCATAAAATGCATCAATGGATAAGGGTATTCGAATAGACTTAATTATGGCAACTTGAAAGAAGGTTTCTTCATAGTCCACCCTCTCTCTTTGGGTAAACCCTTTTGCCATGAGTCTAGCTTTGTGGGTCTGTACCTTACTAGCTTGGTCTCGTTTTCTCTTGTAGAACCATTTGCAACCAATAGGTTTTACTCCTTCTGGTTGATCTACAAGTTCCCAGACTAAATTGAAGAACATAGACTCCATTTTGAGGTCCATGGCTTTTATCCATTGGTCTCTATCCATATTTTCCATTGTCTGTTTAAAAGTCAATGTATCCTCTAAGCCATCATTAGGTATGACGACCTGAGTTTCTGTTAAACCTATGTAACGATCAGGCTGTTGAACAACCTTCCCACTATGTTGAGGCATTCTCAAGTCTTGAGAAGTATGTGAAGTACCATTTTCATCAACAACTGTTGTTGAAGAACCAGCTTGATCAACAACTCTTGTTGATTTTCTTGTAGCTTCTGTGATGATTTCATTTAATACTAGCTTACTGTGAGGTTGATGATTCTTTATGTGGTCTTCCTCTAAGAAGGTTGCATTTGTCAATAAAAATACTTTATCTTCCTAAGGATCATAGAAAAAAAACCACCTTTTGTCTCTTTAGGATAGCCTACAAATAGGCATACTTTTGAACGACGTTCCAATTTCTTTGGGTTTTGCACCACTAGATGTGTTGGGCATCCCCAAATCTTGAAGTGTCGTAAACCACCTTTACGTCCTCTTCATAACTCAGAAGGTGTTTTTTAAACACTTTTCGAAGGAACCATGTTCAAACTATGTACAGCAGTCTCTACTGCATGTCTCCAAAAAGAACTTGACAACTAAGCATAACTCATCATTGAACGAACCATATCCAACAGGGTTCTATTTCTTCTTTCTGCTACACCATTTTGTTGAGGTGTATCAGGTGTTGTGAGTTGGAACTGAATTTCGTGTTCTATCAAATAGTCTTGGAATTTTAAGTCCATATACTCACCACCTCGATTTGATCGAGGTGTTTTAATCTTTTGACCTAATTGGTTTTCAACCTCAACCTTATATTCCTTGAACTTATGAAGGGTTTCTGACTTATGATGCATTAGGTAAATATAGTCATATCTAGAATAATCATATATAAAGCTGATGAAATATTCATACTGTCATTTTGCTTTAACATTCATCGGACCATAGAAGTCTGAATGTACTAGCTTTAAGGGTTCTTTGGCTCTAAGACTTTTTCCTGTAAAATATCTTTTGGTCATTTAAAGATGGATCCTCTTTAAATATTTCACATATTGGTGATTCTCTTGTGTCCTCTGCACCTAGCTATCTTAAATTGAAAAATGTTCTTTGTGTACCCTTCATAGCAAGAAATCTGGTTAGTTTGTCAAAACTAGCTCACGATAGTAATATGATTGTTGAATTTCACACTAATTTCTATGTTATTAAAGATAAAACAGTGAGGATGAGCTGCTGAAGGGCACACTTAGAGATGGTTTTTACCAATTAGTCGCACATGAACAGTATAAAAATAATTTCTAGAAGGATACTGAGTCTAGAGGTTTAGGATCAGCGCAAGGTCAGAAAGATAATAATGTCAAGAAATATGCAAGGATAAAATCATTTGACACCTCGGTGGAAAAGTTTTCTTTTTGAAATAAATCATGCGATGTCCTGGGATTTAGTAAAGTTCTTTTGAAGGTTAAGCTTGCGATCCCTAGGTCTTAGAAATATTTTAAGAAGAAACTTGAATATGACTTAAGGAAATTTTGGTGTATAGGATTTGAACGAAGTATCCTTGAGAAATCTAGAAAAAGAACAGTGCGGTCGACTTGCTAAAGGAAATCTTTAGCTTATGCTTGAGGACAAGCATTGTTTAAATTTGGGGGTGTGATATCGGGCAGAAATGCACGTTATCATAGTGCTAAGTTCTTAAACAATATTGGCTTGTGTTGATAAAACATGTTAAATTGCGTTCAAAAAGCATCAAATTCATAATATTGCAGTTGCATGCATTCATTGCATAGAAACAGTTGATTTTTGTATTTTTATGCAGAATATGTGTTGACGCAAGGAAGAAATTGCGATCATAGGAAATCATTGGTCGAGCGCAGCATTACGACAAGGCTTTGCGGTGATTGTGCTCGCAAACATTTGCTCAAGAAGGATTGCCGCAACTTGGTGAGCGCATCTGGGTGAAAGACATAATTAATCACGATGGGACAGAAAGCTGATGACAGTCGAATCTGAAGTAAGTTGACAGCCGCTAACGATAACAAGGACACTCAGCTTTTCAGTGACAAATATTTGGCACTTCAGTCAGGAATTAAAGCCATCCCATCTGTTCAATCATAAGAGAGAAGCCGCCTTTCATTCTGAAAGCTTTATAAATAACGAAGGCATCCTTCAGAAAAGGGGTTCACCTGTTCACCAGATCAGCTGCTTATGAGTTCACAAGTTCTGTTGATAGTTTAGCCTTGTTCTTAGATTTTCTTTCATTTTAAGGCGGACGCGAGAGAAGGAGGTTGTGCCAACAGATCGTTCTGATAAGCTTGGGAGAGCGCCAGAAGCTTCAAGATCAGTGAGAGGGCCAACTCCTGTGGAAGCAGGAATATCTTTTGAACCGAATAGAGATTGCCAGTGTAAAAGCCTTGGTTAGCAAGGGATTGCTACTAGGCTCTCTACCTTTATCTTCCATTGTTATTTTGTACTCAAACTCATTTATCGAAATGGAATTTACTTCTCTATATCTATTCACTCTCTATTATTTACGCATGAGTAGCTAAATCTATTGAATGGGTTGAGAAGCATTTAGCTAGCACAGCTGGGAATATTCATTCTATGTGGTTATCTTGTATTATGTATGCTTCATTCGTTCATTAGAGATATTAGAAAGGGTAGTCTAAGGACAGGATCTAGGCTTGGGAAAGTCAGGTTAGAATCTAGGCTCGGGAGAGTCAGATTAGAACGCATAATCAATAGATAGAAGCTTAGGAATAAACATTATTTGCTATTAACGCATCACATGCATTTTAGAGATAGGATATGATTGTGTGCGGTCGCCTTGCCTTTGTGCATCTTGCATCATCGCATAGGAAAAGAGTAGAGACTTAGAAATAAGCTCTATGGACACTTTTGCATTTAACACATGCGTCCTAGACTTAGGAGCACTGCATTTGCATGGGAAAATGACTTGTTGTGCATGAGTGTAGCATGATCGCATAGTCTGACGCATTCCCAGGTAACGTTATCTAAAGACCTTCTCAACCCGTTCATCCGCATACTCAATGCATCTATCACACAATCACACTTTTCTCAAATCCGCCGCATTTGTTTATTTTTTTCATTACCGCAAACAACAACCTCAACGCATTTTTCACCATCGCATTTCATCCATAATTCCACATCATAAAATAAAGCATCAGATACTGAATCTGGAGGTTCAGGTGCTGCCTCTATAGATGAAGTTTCTGTTTCGAGAAATTTTTCCACTAAGTTTATAAATGTTCAAGCAAATATAGTGGTGACCAAATCCCTTTTATAAAATGACTTGGTCACCTGTCTCTACCAAGTTTGAATAGTATTATCAACTTTGTAATTTGAAACTTAAAGTTAATGAGAAAACACCTTTTTATGAAGCATGCAATTTTGGAAAAATTCATGCCCTCCCCTTCCCATACTTCATGTCTCATGTTGTTAAACCAATTGATCTTGTACATACTGATGTTTTGGGGACCAACCCCTGTCTTATCGACGGATGGTTTTCGTTTTTATGTTCTATTTATTGACGATTATAGCAGGTTATGTTGGATTTACCCTCTTCAGAACAAAAGTGATACACTCGTTGCCTTAAAAAATTTTCAAGCTCTGGTCTCCAATAAGTTTTTCTCTTCAAACAAAATGATCCAAATGGATTGTGAAGGAGAATATTGTTGGATTCGATGTCCTAAATCTAATGTATCTTGGTATTTTATTAACATTTAGATTGCATTAATTATATATGATAAACTAAGATCCAAGGTTTCATATAACTTAAAACATGTATATGGTTGACATACAAGTGGATCACGTTTAAGTAATAACCTAAATGGTCTGTAGTAGGTGGATAAGGCTGGGTATCTTATCTTGGTGACACTCCGCTTTTTAGCTATTACAATTGTTGTAAAGTGCTACAAATGATCTAATCCTGATCATTCATGTGAAGACATATGGGCAGGGGTATTCTATACAAAGAGTTTGTATAAGACCGGACCATAAAATGAATAGTCTCTCTATATAACACCGTTACTAGAAGAGACTTACATTTCACTAGGATGATCATAGATAACTTGACCTTAATCTTGAGTGAGTTGTGAACTCCTGTTTGAGGACAATCCTTTGATCTGTATGGGTGAGAGTGGCTATGTTAGCCGACTCAACAAGCTTACCATTATGGGGATTTGTCCGAGTAAGGAGCTGAGAACACAACTACACAAGATAGAATTCACTTCTTCCCAATCTTAGGGAAAGTAGATAATTGCTCCTTTAATAACTGATTTCGGGTCTTTAATAATGAGGCATCGACCTTTCACTAGCCCGAAAGGTGTTAGTTTATAGTTGGACTATAAATTGTTTGTTCATTAGAGGAATTATTGGTACTTAACGAGTTAGATGTAACTAAAAGAGTAAAATGGTAACTTGACCCAGCTGTAGTTATGAGTAATTTGTGAATGGTCGACTCATTGTTGATTGGTTATTGTTGGGGTTGATGCCCTAAATCTCATAAGATCTTGTAGTTCGTAAACATCTGTATGAACAAACATTTGGTGATTTATAATATGAGATATTTTATTCACTCCTGTCTATGAAATATGAGATATTTTAGTTGTATTAACCACAAACAAATAAACTAAGATCCCTGGTTATCGTTGTAATTTAAGCATGTATGTGGAGACATACAAGTGGATCGTACTTTAAGTGATAACCTAAATGGTCTGTAGTATATGGATAAAGGAAGGAAACCTTATCCTGGTGACACTACGAGTGTGGCTCGCTTTGTAGATGTTACATGTGTTGTAAAGTGCTACAGATGGTCCGATCCTGACCATTGGTGTATTAGACATACGAGCAGGGATGCTCTATACAAAGGAGTTTGTATAAGATCGGACCACGAAATGTTTAGTCTCGTTATATAACGCCGTTCATGATAGATACTTTCATTTCACTAGGATGACCATAGGTAACATGACCTTAATCCTGAGTGAGTTGGGAACTCCTACCTATGAGGGCGGTCCTTTGATTTGCATGAGTACGAGTGGCCAGATCGTCGACTCAAACCTACCACTTGGGGATTCGTCTAATTGAGGAGCTAGGAACTCAGCTACACAAGATGGAATTCACTATTTCCCGAAGTAGGGGTAAATAGATAGATTCTCACTTACGGGCTGATTCTGGGGCTTGAACATTGTGGCGCCACACCTTCTTTTTGCCCGAGAAGGGTTTACTCATAGTAGGACTATGACTTATTATTCGTTAGAGGAATCAGTGGTACTTAAGGAGTTAGATGTAACTATAGGGACAAAATGGTAAATTGGCCCAGTTGTACTTACGAGCGATTTGTGAAGGGTCATCGTACTGTTGATTGGTTATATCCAATGGACATGGAAATATATCTGTAGTGTGAAGAGTGCAGCTATTTGTCTTTAGTGGAGTGCCCGGTAGTTAACAGATGGTGGATATTGTGATTTTTAGTCAGTAATTCACGTACTGGTTGAGCTTCAAGCTATAGGTCCATAAGGTCCCCTTAGTAGCTCAAGGGATTCATAATGAGAATAAGTTTTTGGATTAGTTTGAAGTGTTAAAATTAACAAGAGGAAATTTGATTATATATGATATAATTAAATTGATTCAATTAGATGTGATATAATTGGTTTGATGTATTAGATACATTAATTGGAGAAATTAATATAAATATGATTCATATTAAATGCTATGAAGGAGAAAAATAACTATGGTTTATATATTACATAAGATGTGATATTAAAACTATAGGTTATAAATATAATATGATAAATTAGTTATTATATTTATTTATAATTAAATTAATTATGAGACAATCAATTTCGATTTTTTCTCCTAATAACTGACTTAGTGGGAAGTTTTAATCAGTTTTGAAAACTAATGGATAAAATGAAAATCGTTTTCATTTTTTTTTATAATCCAACGCGCATAAAGAAAAAAGCTACACGATAGCTCTGAGAAAGTAAACGATAAAGGAACAAGTATCCTATACGATAGTCACTCGTCACTAAACAATCGAGTACCCAAGTCTATACGATAGACTTTTGTCTTCTCCCACATACTCGATCGTTTACTCGATTGTCCAATTCCTTTTTCCTTATACCAAATCCATATAGAGCCCACACCTTCTGGATTCTCTTGATGCATAACTGTTCTGTTAGTCTTTAAATGTTCATGATCTTTCACAATGGGATTTGGAACGATTTGTTTCCGCTCATTGGTTTTCTGTTTTAAGAGTTCCTTCAGTTAGTATTAGAGCCAAGTTGTTCTGATATTCCAAATTCCATTGATGTATTAAATTACATTTGTAGTCTTGGTGGGTTTTATGTCTACAATGCGTTTGAACGTTAGATGTAGTTGTGGATGTGAATTGATGGATGTTTCGGGATGATTGCCTCTGGTTTTAAAGCTTTCTTTAGATTTCAAAGTTAATTTGTAAAGGCCCATGCGTTTTTGGGCATAATTACTTTGTTATCGAGTCTTTATTCAAAGTAATTTGGTCTGTAAGAGTCGTTCGTGATGAACCTTCAACGCATGGAGATGCTGTTCACTTCGAGGAAGGAGACCAAGGGTTGGTCGAATCATGTAGCCCAGGCTACACATTCGTTTAGATTTGGCTACACGATTGTGTAGAAAAGTTCTACTCGATTCTGTAGTATTTACTAAATAATCGCATGGCTGATGTTATGTGATCGAGTAAAGAGTTTACTCGATCGTGTTGCGTTGCCTACTCGATTGCTAAGACGCTGAGTTAAATGATCGTTGAGTATATGATACTCAATGCGTGGTAGACGCGCACACTAAACAATCGAGTAGGCCAGCATGCTCATCTCATAGCACTGGTTACTCGATTACTCGATATGAGATACTCTTCGCTTGCTTCTCGATTGTTTAAACGATCATGCTTCATCACATAATTGCCATCAACTCAATCGTTTAGGCATGGTTACACGATGTGCGTTGCACGATTGCATGGCCTTCATGCTTCATCACATAGTCAAAGGCACTCGATCCATACTACACGATCGTTTATACTCGATCAGCATTACTCGACAATCACAAGGAGTTACTATATGATCTAGGAATGAGGCTTCACCGAGGTGGTTCAAGACCCGGTTCGCCTGTTTGAACCAAATGACTCGTTGGCTTATGTAATAGATAGTTTTATTTTTGGTTTTTAGAGGCTAATTATCCCGGTACGTTAATTTTTTATGAATGTACATATGATGTCTGTTTAATTATATGCCATAAAGTATGTCATATAGTTTTAAAACCCACCATAGGTTATGCATGTACATGCATCATCTTTATATTATAAGAGTTATAATATAGTAGTTTGCATGATTAAATTACTTTAAAGCATGCTCATGCATCATATAATATAAGAGTTATAATATATGCATGCATTAAGCATATTCATGCATCATCTTTATATTATAAGTGTTATAGTATAAGCGTGTATGAAAGCATGTATGCTTAGTTCATTACAAAGTTATATAAGAGTTATATATAGTAATGAATGAACATTGCATGAAGCATGACACTTAGGTTAATTTATAAAAGTTATAAATACCTAGTCTAGCTTAGCAATGTGGATGTTTTAGTTGTTTCATTTTTTATAAGTGTTATAACTAATGAAATTAGAACTAAAAACAATAAGAAAGACATGCATGCAAACTTAGGTTTAAATAATGTTTTAAAAGAGTTCTAAAATTTGATTGAGATAGACCTAAGATCATGATTCTAATGAGATTAGAAACCTAAGTTTAATCTTTTAATTCGGTTTAATCGGATTAAATTGACTAATAAAAGATTAAATATGTACCAAATTTATCTATAAGGGACCTTTTGTCTAAGTCGGATTTTGTCTAGGCTGGGGTATTTAAGCTAACAAAAACGGAACACCCCTACTGGGAACCTATCTGGAAAGGTGAATTAGATAGATTTTTTACATGCATGCAAATTTGATGAAAGTATGTTAAAGTGTATAATATGACTTGAGTCAAACTTGTTTAATTATCAAAAGTAAGAGTTGTTTTTTGAGCAAATTAAACACACACTTAGTTAAAATCAGTAGCCAGATTAACTAAGTTAATGAAACCCTAGGTAGAACATTCAGTGGGAGGTACTTGAGGTATATGATACTTCACTTAAACCTCTACACATTTCTCCCTAAAAGTTCCCACCGTGAGATCTATCATCGACCTCGAGGCACCATGAGAGTGTCCCCTAAAGAATGGTGTTTGGTTAGGTCAATACCAAGGTGAATGAAGAGAATGTTCATAGTAAGTGGGATTGGGACGTGTGACAACATATCCCACGGTCTCTCTCATTAGGTTGGATAACGTTTTTGTGCATCGCCTCTAGGAACCCTGGGAGTCTCCCCCTAAAGGATGGCAGGATTTGCATAACTCTTTATCTGATTTCCTGGAAAGGACTTGGGCTTGCCTTAGGCGTCTTTGGACTCACGGAACCTGGGATTGGGTGTGTTGTTGAGTGACAAGGGGTGAGGTGCACGTCAAGCATGATGTTGCAGAATGAGGGTGTGGCATCATACGTGCATAGCGGTGACATGAGGCGTATTCAGCGCTGGTGATGGCCAACCCCATACTTTATCCTCCAACCAGCTCTTTTCACTAACTTTTTTCACTTTTCATCAAATTTTCCAATCTTCAATCAAATAAGTATTAATATCAAATCGCAATCAGACAACAATTATATAACAAATTAGTATCATTAGCACTCAAGATAAGATAACAATCAGATTGAAGCCAATATCAATGCTTTAGTCTCTTGTCCTAATCTGTTTTTTTCCCACGGTGAGCGCATTAAGGCGGGACTCCCTAAAATGAGGGGTTACACTTACGCGAAATTGTTAAGGTTGTTAACAAATTTTGGATCGAACAATGGTGACTGTTAGAGTCAGTTACAAGAGTTGTCTCTGTCTAATGTTTGAAAATGTCTCATCCCAATGAGGACACTTGATCACCCCAAAGGTGACTTTTGTCCTTCCTCGCTGGGGCATCATTGCAAAACCTAAAATTGGTGTTAAAAGTGGTAATGCAAATAGACTTATTAAGTTTGTTCTTTTTTTCAGCAACTTTTAAAAATGGCAACCGCTACATTAGCTCTTTTAGCCGCCGACAAACTAACTGGTGATAACTATGCTAGTTGGAAGAACACGATAAACATAATACTTCTCATCGATGACCTTCGATTCATCCTTATGGAGGAGTGTCCTCCTATTCAACCTCAAAACGCCGCTCGAAATGTTCGAGAGGCCTATGAGAAATGGACACAAGCGAACGAGAAGGCCCGAGCTTACATCTTGGCCAGCCTGAACGACGTCTTGGCCAAGAAGCATGAGCCCATAGTCACTGCACGTGAGATCATGGAGTCCCTAAAGGGAATGTTCGGACAATCGTCCGGGCAGCTCAAGCATAGAGCTCTAAAGTTCATCTTTAACTCCAAAATGAAAGAGGGTACATCTGTTCGAGAACATGTTCTGAACATAATGGTCCACTTTAATGTGGCAGAGATGAACGAGGCTCGCATCGATGAGGGAAGCCAGGTTAGCATTATTCTGGAGATGTTTCCAGAAAGCTTCCTACACTTTGTAAGCAACGCTATTCTGAACAGGGTTCATTACATCCTTACAATTCTCCTTAACGAGTTATAGATATTTCAATCCTTACAGAAAAGCAAGGAGAAAAAGGTTGATGAGGCAAATATTGCTTCATCATCTAAAAAGTTCCTCCGAGGTTCGACCTCAAGAACTAAGTCTGCACCTTCTTCTTCCAACACTGGCAATTGGAAGAAGAAGAATGGTAGTAAGGGGAAGGGGAAAGCGTCTGCTAACCTACAACCTGCCACACTACAGGGTAGGCAACCAGCGCCGATTGAAAAGGGAAAATGTTTCACTACAACTAGAATGGGTACTGGAAGCGGAACTTCCATGCTGGTTGAAGGAGAAGAAGAAGGTCAAGGCCAAATAAGGAAAATATGATTTACTGGTTTTGGAAACTTGTTTAGTGAAGAATGATGATTCTGCCTGGATTATGGACTCTGGGGCCATTAACCATATTTGTTCTTCTTTTCAGGGGATTAGAACCTGGTGGCAGTTTGAGGCTGGTGAGATGACGATGCGAGTTGGCACCGGGCACATCGTCTCAGCTGTGGCAGTGGGAAGCATCTGGTTGACTTTACAGAATAGATTTATCATTTTGAATGATGTGTATGTTGTTCCCGAGGTAAAGAGGAACTTGATTTTTGTAAAGTTGTTGCTTGAATGTAAATACACTCTTAATTTTTCAATTAATAAAGTGTTTATTCTAAAAGATGGTGTTGAAAAATGTATAGCTAAATTGGAAAATCATTCGTATGTGCTAAAGCTGTTAGCAACAAATTCCCTCCTTAACATAGAGATGTTTAAAACTTTCGTAACTCAAAAAAAACAAATTAAAGTTTCTCCAAAAGAAAATGCCCATCTTTGGCACCTCCATTTGGGGCACATCGATCTCAATAGAATTGAGAGGTTGGTGAAGAATGGACTTGTAAACGAGTTAAGAGGAAAATTCTTTACCTATGTGCGAGTCATGCCTTGAAGGCAAGATGACTAAAAGAGCTTTTACTAGAAAAGGTTATAGAGCCAAAAAGCCTCTAGAGTTAGTACATTCAGACGTTTGTGGTTCGATGAATGTGCGTGCCAGGGGAGGCTACGAGTATTTCATCACCTTTACTGATGATTATTCAAGGTACGGGTGTGTTTATTTAATGCAACATAAGTTAGAATCCTTTGAAAAGTTCAAAGAGTTCAAGGCTGAAGTTGAAAACGCATTAAAACACTTCGATCTGATCGGGGTGGAGAGTTTTTGGATTCTAAGTTCCAAAACTATTTGATAGAACATGGAATCCTTTTCCAACTCTCAGCACCTGATACACCTCAGCAGAATGGTGTATCGAAGAGGAGAAACAGAACCTTGTTAGACATGGTTCGATCGATGATGAGTTACGCTTCCTTACTGGACTCGTTTTGGGGTTCTGCAGTAGTGATTGCAACTTACATCCTTAACTGTGTTCCCTCCAAGAGTGTTGTCAGAACACCTTTCGAGTTGTGGAACGAGCGTAAAGCTAGTTTGCGTCACTTTCGCATTTGGGGTTGTCTAGCATATGTGCTAGAGGCTAATCCTAAGAAACTAGAACCCCATTCGAGGCTGTCCTTTTGGTAAGCTACCTCAAAGGGACATGAGGGGGTTACTTTTATGATCCTAAGAAAAACAAGGTGTTTGTGTTTAAAAATGCTACCTTCCTTGAGGAGGATCATATAAGGGAGCACATTCCAAGAAGTAAAATTGTGTTGAGCGAGATTTCCAAAGAAACTACTGAAACTTCAACAGGAGTTGTTGAAGAGCCTGCTACATCATCAAAAGTTGTTGATGGGAGTTCATCTAGTAGGTCAAATCCACCTCAAGAGTTAAGGGAACCTCGATGTAGTGGGAGGGTAGCGAACCCACCTATTCGCTATATGGTTTAACTGAAATCTTGGCTATCGTAGCCAATGGTGAGGTTGAGGATCTGTTATCTTACAAGAAGGCGATGGAGGATGTTGACAGAGATGAATGGGTCAAAGCCATGGATCTCGAGATGGAGTCTATGTACTTCAACTCAGTTTGAGATCTTATAGATCAACCTGATGGGGTTAACCCTATAGGTTGTAAATGGATCTTCAAGAGGAAACGAGGTGCTGATGGGAAGGTGCAAACCTTCCAGGCTAAACTCGTGGCAAAGGGTTATACCTAAGTGGATGGAGTTAACTATGAGGAGACTTTCTCGCCTGTTTCCATGCTTAAGTCTATCCGCATCCTCCTTGCATTATATTATGACTATGAGATATGGCAAATGCATGTCAAGACTGCATTCCTGAATGGTAATTGGAAGAGACCATTTATATGGTACAACCCGAGGGATTCATAGCCCAAGGTCAGAAGCAAAAGGTTTACAAGCTGAAATGGTCCATTTATGGACTGAAACAGGCATCTCGATCTTGGAACATAAGGTTTGATATTGAGATCAAATCTTATGGCTTTGACAAAAACGTTGATGAACCTCGTGTCTACAAGAAAATCATCAATAGTTCAGTAGTTTTCCTAGTGTTATATGTACACGATATCCTACTCATTGGGAATGATGTAGGTTTACTGACAAGTTAAGAACTGACTAGCGACCCAATTCCAAATGAAAAATTTGGGAGAGGCTCAGTTTGTTCTTAGGATTAGAATATTTTGGGATTAAAAGAACAAAGTGCTAACACTATCTCAGGCATCGTACATTGACAAGATTTTGATCAAGTACTCAAGGAAGAACTCCGAAAGGGGCCTTATGCCTTTTCGGCACGAAGTTACATTGTCTAAGGAATAGTGTCCTAAGACACATCAAGAGGTTGAGGAAATGAGACTGGTCCTCTATGCATCTACCGTTGGCAGTTTGATGTACGCGATGTTATGTACTAGACCTGACATCTGCTACGTTGTGGGGATAGTTAATAGATATCAGTCTAATCCATGACAGGGCTACTGAATAGCTGTCAAGAACATTCTAAAGTATCTTTGGAGAACAAGGGACTACGTGCTTGTGTTTAGTTGTAAGGATTTGATCCTTACAGGATACACAGACTCTAATTTTCAGACTAATAAAGATTCTCGGAAATCCACTTTAGGATTAGTGTTCACTCTTAACGGAGGGGTTATAGTGTGGCGAAGCACTAAATAGGAGTGCATCGTTGACTCCACTATGGAGACCGAGTATGTAGCGGCTTGTGAAGCTGCTAAGAAGGTCGTTGGCTCTAGAAGTTCCTGACTGATCTGGAATTTGTTCCGGACATGTCTAAGCCCATCACCCTTTATGGTGATTATAGTGGTGCTATGGCAAAATCCCATGAGCCTCGAAGTTACAATCACGACAAGCATATAGAGCGAAAATACCATCTCATCAGAGAGATTTTTCATCAAGGGGATGTGATTTTCATGAAGATAGCTTCGGAGCACAATGTTGCTGATCCATTTACGAAGGCTTTCACGGCTACAGTGTTTGAGGGTCACCTATAGAGTATGGATCCCACAGCTGAACTAGGGCAAGTTGGAGTTGTTTCGTTAGGCTTTAGTGCCCTAGTTTATTGTTTTGTACTTGTAATATGATTACCTTGTACACCCCACTAGCTTTAGGACAAGTGGGAGATTGTTGCAGTTGATGCCCTAAATCTCATAGGGTTCTGTAGTTTATAAACATCTGTATGAACAAACATTTTGTAATTTATAGTATGAGATATTTTATTCACTTTTGTCTATGAAATATGATATATTTTAGTTGCATTAACCATAAACCAATAAACTAAGATCTCTGGTTATTGTTGTAACTTAAGCATGTATGTAGAGACATACAAGTGGATCATGCTTTAAGTGATAACCTAAATGGTCCGTAGTATATGAATAAAAGAGGGAAACCTTATCCTGGTGACACTACGAGTGTGGCCCACTTTGTAGATGTTACAAGTGTTGTAAAGTACTACAGATGGTCTGATCCTGACCATTGGTGTATTAGACATGCTAGCAGGGATGCTCTATACAAAGGAGTTTGTATAAGACCAGACCACGAAATGTTTAGTCTCGTTATATAACGCCATTCATGACAGAGACTTTCATTTCACTAGGATGACCATAGGTAACATGACCTTAATCTTGAGTGAGTTAGGAGCCTATAAGAGCGGTCCTTTGATTTGCATGACTGCGAGTGGCCAGATCGCCGTCTCAAACCTACCATTTAGGGATTCATCTGATTGGGCAGTTAGGAACTCAGCTACACAAGACGGAATTCACTCCTTCCCCGAAATAGGGGTAAGTAGATAGATTGCTCACTTAAGAGCTGATTCTGAGGCTTGAACATTGTGGCGCCACACCTTCTCTTGGCCCGAGAAGGGTTTACTCATAGTAGGACTATGACTTATTGTTTATTAGAGGAATTAGGGTACTTAAGAAGTTAAATGTAACTACAGAGGAAAAATGGTAAATTGGCCCAGCTGTACTTACGAGCGATTTGTGAAGGGTCATCGTATTGTTGATTGGTTATATCCATTGGACACAAAAATATATCTGTAGTGCAAAGAGTGCAACTGGCGGTCTTTAGTGGAGTGCCCAACAGTTAACAGATGGTGGATATCGTGGTTAAAGAGTTTAATTGGTTATTTACTTACCGTTGGAGTTTCAAGCTAAAGGTCCACAGGGTCCCCTTGGTAGCTCAATGGATTCATGTTGAGAATCGGTTTTTGGGTTAGTTTGAAGTGATCAAATTAACAAGAGGGAATTTGATTATATATGATATAATTAAATTGATTCAATTATTGTGATATAATTGATTTGATGTATTAGATACATTAATTGGAGGAATTAATATAAATATGATTTATATTAGATGCCATAAAAGAGAAAAAGAACTATGGTTTATATATTACATATAATATGATATTAAAACTATATGTTACAAATATAATATGATAAATTAGTTATTATATTTATTTATAATAAAATCATTTATGAGATAGTTCAATTTCGGTTTTTTCTCCTAATAACGGACTTAGTGGGTAGTCTTAATCAGTTTTGAAAACTGATGGATAAAATGAAAATCGTTTTCATTTTTTTTATAATTCAATGCGCATAAAGAAAAAAGCTACACGATAGCTCTGAGAAAGTAAATGATCAAGGAACGAGTATGCTATACTATAGTCACTCGCTGCTAAATGGTCGAGTACCCAAGTCTATATGATAGACTTCTGTCTTCTCCCACTTATTCGATTGTTTACTTGATCATCTAGTTCCTTCTTCTCTCTACCAAATCCATACAGAGCCCACACCTGTTGGATTCTCATGTCGAGAATACCAAGGTAGCCTCGTGGTAGTGTTGAGTTTGCATTCGAGAGTCGAGGATCGAGTTTAACTCAACTGCGATAGAGTATTTACTAGTTCGTGTTTTTTGCTGGATTTGTTCGCATTGCGTTTGTGCTGTTGGACGTTGTGCTGTTGGATCGAGGAAATACTAGAAGAAAAGTTCTTCAAAGGTATGTCTACTCAATCTCTTGTATTTTCCGTTTTGAAGCATGTCGTAATTTAGACTCGATGCATAACTATTATGTTAGTCTATAAATGTTCATGATCTTTCACAATGGGATTTGGAACGATCATCTTACGCTCATTGGTTCTCTATTTTAAGAGTTCCTTCAGTTATATCCATGGACACAAAAATATATATATAGTGGGAAGAGTGCAGTTATCGACTTTAGTAGGGTGACCGATAGTTAATGAATATTGATTAATTTAATTAAAGAGCTTATTTAATTAATCTCATATCATTGGAACTTCTAATTTGTAGGTCCATAAGGTCCCCTTGTTAGCTCGCTTAATGATAATATAAAGAATGATTTGAATTGTTCAAATAAAGCGAGGGAATTTTATATTAATTAGATTAATATATAATGGTTAATTATAGATGTGATCTACAATCCAAATTATGTAAGAAAGAAATATTTGAATGAGTTTCCAATATTAAATTCAAGTGAGTTAGATTCATGAAGAATTAATTAATTATAATATTAGAGAGGTGGATACGTATCAAAATGTGATGTTTATATGTTAATTAATTAACTATATATTAAATAGAATTTAATATATGGTTATTTAATTAGTGTGTCAATTAATTAAATAAGAGTTGTTTAATTAATTAGCACTAAGGGTAGAAAAGGAAATACTTGGAGAAGGGATTAACCCTTCTCCCTAGCCTTATAGCCCATTTAGTGTAAGGATTTCATTATGCAAAAGAAATACCTAACCTCCACCAAATTCCTCTCTACTCTTTCTCAACAAATTCTCTCTACCTCTTCCTCTTCCAAGTGTTAGAGACCACTCATCCTAACCCTTGGAGTCCTAGAGAATAATAAGGTTATACTTATGATAGTGTCCAAGATCGTTGAGAAGGTGTTCATGAGACAAACAAGAGGAATTTACGAGAAGATCGAGATTCAACAAAGGTAAGCTCCATTTTCCCTTTTCTCCATCTTTTATAGCATGTTGAATATGATGTTTATCTCCCATTGTTCTTGTATGAACTGTTGTGATTTTGTTTCTATTAAATGGAAAAACAAAATGCAAGACGATCTCATGCTTTCACGGGTATTCGATTCCCTTCAATTGGTATAAGAGCCAATGCTTGTATTTTTGTTTTTTGTATCTTTGAAACAAAAATCAGTGTAGAAAGGTGGGTTTTAATCTGCATTTTGAATGCAAGGTTTGCAATATTGGATATTTACATTTTTTGGCACTTAGCTTTACGTTTGAATGTGATTAAAATGCAAGGGTCCATTGTCTTTTGGGCATTTAAATTTTACTATCAAGTTTGCTTACCCCCCCCCCCCCCCCCCAAAAGCGTTGCAACGCTATGAGCTTCACAGGCATGCGCGAGGAGTCCGATGGTCGTGAGTTTGAGTCCCATCTCCAGTGTTTGCAGCAGATTTCTTTTGTTTTTATAATTTCATTTATTTTTATTAATTAGATTAATATAAATTAGTTATATTAATTTAATTAACTTTTAGAGTGCCAAAATTTTGTCCAATATTTGTTGTTTAATTTATTATGTATTTGATGTATGTATAAATTATTGGATGAATTTATATTGCATAATATATGTCATATAGATTTAAAATCCCACCTTAGGATAAACATTTTCATGCATGATATTTAATATAAGTGTTATAATATTTATAATTGTATGATTTTATTAACATGCTCATGCAAAATAATATAAGTGTTATATTATTTTGATATATGTTTTTATTAAGCATGTTCATGCATCATAAAATATTATAAATGTTATAATGTATGGTGGAATGGTGAATATGTATATTTAATTTTCATGGGTGACAAATATAAGCATTATTTTTTTCAATAAAAATGAACTTTGCATTGAGCATGACATTGCTTAGATAAATATAATTGTTATATTTGATCAATGACATTAGATGCAAATTATACGTTTTAATATGACATTAAAATATAGTTATCATATGTTTAATGGAATAGATTAAAATCTATAATAAAAAGTTGCATGCAAACATAGATCCAACTTAAATTTAAATGGTTTAAAATTAATTCACCTAGACTTATGTTGAAAGGTTTCTTAATAGATTAGAAATAGGTTAATCTTTTAATTTATTTTAATAGGATTAAAACGAATGCCGTAAAAGATTAAAATTATAAAATAATTTCTCATAAGGGACCTTTGTCTTAGGAATGTTCTATCTAGGTTAAGGTATTTAAGCTGATGGAAATGGAACACCTCTCTCTAGCAACCGACTTGGAAGGTGAATTGAGCAAATATTTTATAAGCATGTAATAAATGATTGAATTTATTTAAGAGTTTAATAAATGAAATCACATATTGTAAAAGTATTCAATTTAAATGTTATATTGAGAAAATTAACAAATGACTTAGTTAAAACTAATTAGCCAGATTTTTCTAAGTTAATAGACCCACTTTGTAAAACACTTAGTGAGAGGAAAACAAATGTATGTGATATGTCATTTTTCCATCCACGTTCTCCCTAAAAGTTCACAAGGTGAGATTCATGTCCAGCCTCATGGTGCCTGGGCGCACTCTACCTTAAGAAGGTATTTGTATGGGTAAATATCAAGATGAATGGAGAAAGTGTTTATAGTAAGTGGGAGAAAGACGTGTGTCAACACAACCTGTGGTCTCCTTCATTGGTTTGGAATGTCTTTCCATACTTGGCCTCGTAGCGCCCTAGGAGCATCCTCCTTAGAAAGGTGTTTTCATGGGAAAGGACATAACAAACTCCAAAAATGGATAAGATTGCTATAATCAATTGCACCAATTATGTTCTTCCCTAAGGCAGACTAATTGGGACAACGTTATAGGGTTGAAAATGAAAGGTTATACTTATAAGAAAACATTAAGGTAGTTAATTATTTTTGAACGAAATCAATGATTATTAAATATTATAGGAATACAAATTATTCGGTGTAATATTTGATCGAGAATATCTTAATTCAGTGAAGGAGTAACTGTTCGCCCTGCAATGACATTTATTCTAAATCACTCAAGTATCATTGGAAAATAAAATGATATTGGGTTTATTACTGTTTTGCTAAACTGATTGGATTAAAATGAATTTTTGCATAAGTGTCTAAAATAAGTGATTTGTTTTGTATCAGTAAAATGACTAGTGCATTAATCTCTTTGCTTCACACCTATAAACTAAATGGTGAGAATAATGCAACATGGAAGAATACGATTAATACGGTTTTAGTTATCAATGACCTAAAATTCATCCTATTGGAGGAATGTCCTCAGATTCCTGGACCCAATGCTTTATGAAATGTTTGTGAAGCCTATGACAAGTAGACCAAGGCCAACGACAATGCCAAAATCTACATTTTGGCAAGCTTATCTAAAGTTTTGGCCAAAAAGCACGAGCCCATGGTCTCTGCCCAAGAGATCATGGAGTTACTTTGTGGGATGTTTGGCCAATCGGTCACACATCTCAGGCATGCTGGTCTATAGTGAAGGAACTCTTTTAAAAAAGAACTAGTGAGCGGAAGTAGATCATTCTAAACCCCATTGTGAAAAAACATATACATTTACAATCAAACAACAATAGTTATGTATAAACTTCAAATTATAGCATGCTTCAAGAAGAAAATACAAAAGATCGAGTGAACATACCCTTGAAGAACCTTTTCTTCTCGTATGTCCTCGATCCAACAACATGAACGTTCAATAGCACGAATGCTCAATAGGATGAACGCAACGCCTCAGCAATATCATCCAACAGCAACGACTAACACTCGACCCTCGTCCCTCGAACAATAAGCATACACCACCACGAGGCTACCTTGGTATTCTCGGTGTGAGAATCTAGGATTTATGGGCTCTATATGGATTTGGTAAAGGGAAGGAGGAATTGAATGATCGTGTAAACGATCGAGTAAGTGGGAGAAGACAGGATTCTATCGTGTAAACTTGGGTACTCGATCATTTAGTAGCGAGCAACTATCGTATAAATAAACTCGATGCACGATCATTTACACTCTCAAGCTATCATATAGCTTTTTCTTTAATGTGCATTCGATTATCAAAAAATGAAAATGATTTTCATTTTATCCATCAGTTACCATAACTGATTACAACTTCCCACTAAGTTGGTTATTAAGAGAAAAAACTGAAACCAATGATCTCATAATTGATTTAATTATAAATAAATATTATATTTATAACCTATAATTTTAATATCACATCTCATGCAATATATAAATCATAGTTCTTTTTCTCCCATGTGGAATTTAATATAAATCATATTTATATTAATTCCTCCAAATAATGCATCTAATACATCAAATCAATTATATCACATATAATTGAATCAATTTAATTATATTATATAATCAAATTCCCTCTTGTTCATTTGAACACTTCAAACTAACCCAAAAATTATTTCTCAACATAAATCCATTGAGCTACCAAAGGGACTTTATGGATCTGTAGCTTGAAGCTCCAACGGTACGTGAATAACTGACTAAACTCTTTAATCACGATATCCATCATCCGTTAACTGTTGGGAATTCCACTAAAGATGGGTAGCTGTACTCTTCGTGCTACAGATATATTTCTATGTCCATTGGATATAACCAATCAACGGTACGATGATCCTTCACAAATCGTTTGTAAGTACAGTTGGGCCAATTTACCGTTTCGCTCCTGTAGTTACATCTAACTCTTTAAGTACACTGACTCCTCTAATGAACAATACATCATAGTCCCACTATGAGTAAACCCTTTTCAGGCCAAGAGAAAGTGTGGCACCACATTGTTCAAGGCCCGGAATCAACCTTTAAGGGAGGAATTTATCTACTTATTCCTGCTTCGGGGAAGAAGTGAATTTCGTCTTGTGTAGCTGAGTTTCCAGCTCCCCAATCAGACGAATCCCCAAAATGGTAGGTCTGAGTCGGCAATCTTTCCACTCACACCCATGAAAATCAAAGGACCGCACTCTAGGCAGAAGTTCACAACTCACTCAGGATTAAGGTCATGTTACCTATGGTCATCCTAGTGAAACGAAAATCTCTGTCATGAACGGATTTATATAACAAAACTAAACATTTCGTGGTCCGGTCTTATACAAACTCCTTTGTATAGAGCATCCTGCTGGCATGTTTAATACATGAATGGTCAGGATCAGACCATTTGTAGCACTTTACAACACTTGTAACATCTACAAAGTGGGTCAAACTCGTAGCGTCACCAGGATAAGGTTTCCCTCCTTTACCCATATACTATAGACCATTTAGGTTATCACTTAAAGCACGATCCACTTGTATGTCTCCACATACATGCTTAAGTTACAACGACAACTAGGGATCTTAGTTTATTGGTTTGTAGTTAATGCAACTAAAATATCTCATATTCCATAGACTGTAGTGAATAAAATATCTCATATTATTACATCACAAAGAGTTTGTTCATACAGGTGTTTACAAACTACTGGACTCTATGAGATTTAGGGCATCAACCCCAACAATCTCCCACTTGTCCTAAAGCTAGTGAGGTGTACAAGAAAATTACAAGTAGAAAACAATAAATTAGGGCACAAAGGCCTAGTACAACAATAATCCTACTTGCCCTAGTCCAGCCGCGGACGGTCCTATAGACCCATGCTCTGTAGGTGACCCTTAAACACTGTAGCCATGAGAGCCTTCGTAAATGGATTAGCAACGTTGTGCTCTAAAGATATCTTTGTGACAATCACGTCCCCTCGATACACAATCTCATTGATGAGATGGTATTTCCGCTCTATATGCTTGCCACACTTGTGACTTCGAGGCTCTCTGAAATTTGCCACAGCACCACTATTATCACAATAAAGGGTGATAGGCCTAGACATGTCGAGAACAACTTCCAGATCAGTCAGGAACTTCCTGAGCCAAACGACCTCTTTAGCAGCTTCACAAGCCCTACATACTCTACCTCCATGGTGGAGTCAGTGATGCACCCCTAATTATTTCTTTTCCATACTACAGCTCCTCCATTAAGAGTGAACACTGATCCCAAAGTGGGTTTTCGAGAATCCTTATCAATCTGAAAATCAAAGTTCGCGTATCTTGTAAGAATCAAATCCTTAGAACCATACATAAGCATGTAGTCCCTCGTTCTCCGAAGATACTTGAGGATGTTCTTGACGGCTGTCCAGTGACCCTGTCTAGATTGATATCTACTGACTATCCTCATAGCGTAGCAGATGTCAGGTCTAGTACATAACATCGTGTACATCAAACTTTCTACGACAGGTGCATAGGAGACCCGTCTCATTTCCTCAACCTCTTGACGTGTCTTAGGAAATTTCTCCTTAGACAATGTAACTCCATGCTAAAAAGGCAAAAGGCCCCTTTTGGAGTCCTGCATCGAATACTTGATCAACATCTTGTCAATGTACGATGCTTGAGACAGTGCTAACTTTGTTCTTTCAATTCTGAAAGATCTGAATCTCAAGAACAAACTGAGCCTCTCCCAAATCTTTCATTTGGAATTGGGTCGCTAGCCAGTTCTTAACTGAAGTCAGTAAACCTACATCATTCCCAATGAGTAGGATATGGTCTACATATAACATTAGGAAAACTACTGAACTATTGATGATTTTCTTGTAGACACAATGCTCATCAATGTTTTGGTCAAAGCCATAAGATTTGATTGCAGTATCAAACCTTATGTTCCAAGATCGAGATGCCTGTGTCAGTCCATAAATGGACCAATTTAGCTTGCAAACCTTTTGCTCCTGACCTTGGGCTATGAATCCCTCAGGTTACACCATATAAATGGTCTCCTCTAGATTACCATTCAGGAAGGCAGTCTTGACATCCATTCGCTATATCTCATAGTCATAATATGAGACAATAGACAGAAGGATGCGGATAGACTTAAGCATGGAAACAGGCGAGAAAGTCTCCTCATAGTCAACTCCCTCCACTTAGGTATAGCCCCTTGCCATAAGTCTAGCCTTGAAGGTTTGCACCTTCCTATCAGCACCTCATTTTCTCTTATAGATCAATTTACAACCTATAGGTATAACCCCATCAGGTTGATCTACAAGATCCCATACTGAGTTGAAGTACATAAACTCCATCTCGAGATTCATGGCTTTGACCCATTCATCTCTGTCAACATCCTCCATTGCCTTCTTATAAGACAATGGATCCTTAACCTCGCCATCGGCTACCATAGCCAAGATTTCAATTAAACCCATATAGCGAACAGGTGGGTTTGCAACCCTCCCACTACGTCACGGTTCCCTCAACTCTTAAGGTGGATTTGACCTACTAGATGAACTCCCACCAACAACTCCTGTTGATATAGCAGGCTATTCAATAACTCTTGTTGAAGTTTCAGTAGTTTCTTTGGAAAGTTCACTCAACACAATTTTACTTCTTGGACTGTGCTCCTTTATACGGTCCCCCTAAAGGAAGGTAGTATTTGCGACACAAACACCTTGTTTTCCTTAGGATCATAAAAGTAACCCCCTCGTGTCCCTTTGAGGTAGCCTACAAATAGACACAGCCTTAAACGTGGTTCCAGTTTCTTAGGATTAGCCTCAAGCACATGTGTTGGGCAACTCCCAAAGCAGAAGTGGCGCAAACTAGTTTTATGCCTATTCCACAACTCCAAAGGTGTTCTGACAACACTCTTGGAGGGAACACAGTTGAGGGAACGCACTCTTCACACTACAGATATATTTTTGTGTCCATTGGATATAACCAACCAATAGTACGATGACCCTTTATAAATCGCTCTTAAGTACAGCTGGGCCAATTTACCATTTTTCCCCTGTAGTTACATCTAACTTCTTAACTACCACTGATTCCTCTAATAAACAATAAGTCATAGTCCTATTATGAGTAAACCCTTCTCTTGCCAAAAGAAGGTGTGGCGCCATAATGTTTAAGCCCCAGAATCAGCCCTTAAGTGAGCAATCTATCTACTTACCCCTGCTTCGGGGAAGGAGTGAATTTCGTCTTGTGTAGCTAAGTTCCTAGCTCCCCAATCAGAAGAATCCCTAAGTATAGGTTTGAGTCGACGATCTGGCCACTCGCACTCATGGAAATCATAGGACCGCCCTCATAGGCAGGAGTTCCCAACTCTTTCAGGATTAAGGTCATGTTACCTATGGTCTTCCTAGTGAAATGAAAGTCTATGTCATGAACGGCGTTATATAACGAGACTAAACATTTCGTGGTCCGGTCTTATACAAACTCCTTTGTATAGAACATCCCCACTCGCATGTCAAATACACCAATGGTTAGGATCAGACCATCTGTAGCATTTTACAACACTTATAACATCTACAAAGCGAGCCACACTCGTAGTGTCACCAAGATAAGGTTTCCTTCCTTTATCCATATACTACAGACCATTTAGCTTATCACTTAAAGTACGATCCACTTGTATGTCTCCACATACATGCTTAAGTTACAACGATAACCAGGGATCTTAGTTTATTTGTTTGTGGTTAATGCAACTAAAATATCTCATATTTCATAGACAGAAGTGAATAAAATATCTCATATTATAAATCATCAAATGTTTGTTCATACAAATGTTTACGAACTATAGGACCTTATAAGATTTAGGGCATCAACCCCAACAATAACCAATCAACAATGAGTCGACCATTCACAAATTGCTCATAACTACAACTGGGTCAAGTTACCGTTTTACACTTTTAGTTACATCTAACTCGTTAAGTACCACGAATTCTTCTAATGAACAAACAATTTATAATGTTGTTATATAGAGAGACTATTCATTTTGTGGTTTGGTCTTATACAAACTCTTTGTATAGAATACCTCTGCCCATATGTCTCCACATGAATGATCAGGATTAGATCATTTGTAGCACTGTTCAACAATTGTAATAGCTACAAAGCGAGGTGTCACCAAGATACGATATCCAGCCTTATCCACCTACTACAGACCATTTAGGTTATTACTTAAACGTGATTCACCTGTATGTTAACCACATACATGTCTTAAGTTATATGAAACCTTGGATCTTAGTTTATCATATATAATTAATACAATCTAAATGTTAATAAAATACCAAGATACATTAGATTTAGGATATCGAATCCAACAATATTCTCCTTCACAATCCATTTGGATCATTTTGTTGGAAGTGCAAAACTTATTGGAGGCCAGAGCTTGAAAATCTTTGAAGGCAACGAGTGTATCACTTTTGTTCCAAAGAGGGAAAATCCAACATAACCTGCTATAATCATCAAAAAACAGAACATAAAAACGAAAATCATCCGTCGATAAGAAGGGGTTTGTCCCTAAAACATCAGTATAGACAAGATTAATTGGTTTAGCAGCATGAGACATGAAGTGTGGGAAGGGGAGGGCATAAATTTGTCCAAATTTGCATGCTTCATAAAAAGGTATTTTCTCATTAACTTTAAGTTTCAAATTACAAAGTTGATAATACTATTCAAACTTGGCAGAGACAGGTGACCAAGTCATTTTGTAAAAGGGATTTGGTCACCACTACATTAGCTTGAACATTTATAAACTTAGTGGCAAAATTTCTCAAAATAGAAACTTCATCTATAGAAGCAGCCCCTGAACCTCCAAACTCAGTATCCTTTTAGAAATTATTTTTATACTGTTTATGTGTGGCTAATTGGTACAAACCATCTCTAAGTGTGCCCTTCAGTAGCTCATCCCCACAGTTTTGTCTTTAATAACATAGAAGTTAGTGTGAAATTCAACAACCATATTACTATCGTGAGCTAGTTTTGACACACTGACCAAATTTCTTGCTGTGAAGGGTACACAAAGAATATTTTTCAGTTTAAGATAGCTAGGTGTAGAGGACACAAGAGAATCACCAATATGTGAAATATTTAAAGAGGATCCATCTTTAAATGACCAAAAGATCTTTTAAAGGAAAAAGTCTTAGAGCCAAAGAACCCTTAGAGCTAGTACATTCAGACCTCTATGGTTCGATGAATGTTAAAGCAAAAGAACAGTATGAATATTTCATCAGCTTTATAGAAGATTATTCTAGATATAACTATATTTACCTAATGCATCATAAGTCAGAAACCTTTGAAAAGTTCAAGGAATATAAGGCAGAGGTTGAAAACCAATTAGGTAAAAAGATTAAAACACCTCGATCATATCGAGGTGGTGAGTATATGGACTTAAAATTCCAAGACTATTTGATAGAACACCAAATTAAGTTCCAACTCACAACATTTGATACACCTCAACAAAATGGTGTAGCGGAAAGGAGAAATAGAACCCTATTGGACATGGTTCGTTCAATGATGAGTTATGCTTAGTTGTCATGTTCTTTTTGGAGACATGCAGTAGAGACTACTGTATATATTTTGAATATAGTTCCCTCGAAAAGTATTTAAAAAACACCTTCTGAGTTATGAAGAGGACGTAAAGGTGGTTTATGTCACTTCAGGATTTTGGGATGCCCAACACATTTGGTGGTGCAAAACCCAAAGAAATTAGAACGTCGTTCAAAAGTATGCCTATTTGTAGGCTATCCTAAAGAGACAAAAGGTGGTTTTGTTCTACGATCCTTAGGAAGATAAAGTATTTTTATTGAAAAATGCAACCTTCTAAGAGAAGGACCACATAAAGAATCATCAACCTCGCAGTAAGCTAGTATTAAATGAAATCATCATAGAAGCTACAAGAAAATCAACAAGAGTTGTTGATCAAATGGTTCTTCAACAATAGTTGTTGATGAAAATGGTACTTCACATACTTCTTAAGACTTGAGAATGCCTCAACATAGTGGAAGGGTTGTTCAACACCTAATCGTTACATGGGCTTAACAGAAACTCAGGTCGTCATACCTAATGATGGCTTAGAGGATCCATTGACTTTTAAACAGGCAATGGAAAATGTGGATAGAGACCAATGGATAAAAGCCATGGACCTATAAATCAACCAGAAGGAATAAAACCTATTGGTCATAAATGGATCTACAAGAGAAAACGAGACCAAGCTAGTAAGGTACAGACCCACAAAGCTAGACTCGTGGAAAAAGGGTTTACCCAAAGAGAGGGGGTGAACTATGAAAAATGGACGTCAAGAAAACCTTCATGAATGGCTATCTTGAAGAGAGTATCTATATGTCTCAACTAGAGGGATTTATAAAACAGGATCAAGAGCAAAAAGTTTACAAGCTTAAAAGATCCATTTGTGAGTCAAAACAAGCATCTAGATCTTGGAATATGAGATTTGACACTGCGAACAAATCTTATGGCTTTGAACAGAATGCTGACGAACCTTGTGTCTACAAGAAGATTGTTAACAAGACTGTAGCTTTCTTAGTTTTATATGTTGATGATATTCTACTCATTGAAAATGAAGTAGAATTCTTAGCTGACATTAAGAGATGACTGGCATCGCAATTCCAAATGAAGGATTTGGGAGATGCACAGTATGTTCTTGGGATCCAGATAGTTTGAAATTGTAAGAACAGAACGCTAGCATAAAATGCGAAATTCCATAAGAGGTATGTTACCTTTCAGGCATGGAATTCATTTATGTAAGGAACAATGTTCTAAGACACCTCAAGAGGTTGAGGTTATGAAACAAATTCCTTATGCATTAGTAGTTGGAAGTTTGATGTATGCCATGTTGTGTACACATCCCAATATATGCTATGCAGTTAGAATTGTCAGCAGATATCAGTCCAATCCTGGATATGCTCATTGGACTCTCGTTAAGAATATCCTCAAGTATCTTCTGTTGTTTGATGAATAAAATAAATGTTATTTCATTCTGGCATTTACTCATATCCAATAAACAAAGCTCCTTGGTTATCTTATGTGAACTGAAGCATGTATATGTGATATACAAGTGGATCATGCCTTAAGTGATAACCTAAATAGGTCTGTAGTATAAGAATTAAGGTGGGATACCTGATCCTTGTGACACTACGGATATGGCCCGCTTTGTAGAGGTTTGCAAGTGTTGTAAACTACTATAGATGGTAGATCCTGACCATTCATGTGGAGACGTGTGAGCGGGGGTGTCCTATACAAAGAGTTTGTATAAGACCGAACCACGAGATAATTAGACTCTGTATATAACGCCGTTGATACTAGAGATTTACATCTCACCTAAACGACCATAGGTGATACGACCTCAATCCTGAGTGTTTTGGAAACTTCTGCCTTTGAGGGCGGTCCTTTGATTAGTATGGGTGAGAGTGGCCAGATTGCCAACTCAACATGCCTACCTTTTTGGGGACTTGTTTGATTTGGGAGTTGGGAACTCAATCCACGAGATGGAATTCACTCCTTTCCTGAAGTAGGGATAAGTAGAGAAATTACTCCCTTCATGGCTGATTCCGGGGCTTGAACATAGTGGCCACAGCTTCTCTTCGGAAGAGAGGACTCAGTCATAGTAGGACTATGACTTATGTTCATTAGAGGGATCAGTGGTACTTAAATAGTTAGATGTAACTATAGGGGCATAACGGTTATTGGTCCAGCTGTACTTACGAGCTATCTGTGAAGTGTTGTCGCACTTCTAATTCATTAAGATGGACACATAATATATCTGTGGTAAGGAGAGTTCAGATGTCTGTCTTTAGTGGAGTGCCTGGCAGTTAACGAATGGTGGATCTCGTGACTAAAGAGTTTAGTCAGTTATTCACGTACCATTGGAGCTTCGAGCTACAGGTCCATAAGGTCCCCTTGGTAGCTCAATAGATTCAGTTGAGGATCAGTTCTTGGTATTGATTTGAAATGTTCAAATTGACAAGAGGTAATTCGATTATATATGATATGATCGGTATGATGTATGAGATGCATCTAGTAGAGGATTAATGTAAATGAGATTTACATTAAGTGCCATGGTATAGAAAAAGAACTATGGTTTATATGTTTCATGAGATGAAATATTAAAACTATAGGTTATAAATATAGTATGATAAGTTGGTTATCATTTATATTTATAATAATATTAATTATTGGCTAATTAAATCTTTTTCTCTAATAACCAATTGAGTGGGAGGTTATTAGTGTTTCATGATAACCGTGAGATAAAAGGAAAATTATTTTCTTATTTTTAGTAAGTTTTTAGTAATGTTGATTTTGAGATTTTCTCTCTCGGAAAAAGAATCTCACGGAAGTTGTCAAGTAAATAAGATTTACTAAGCGACAACTTGACAAAGGTAAACGATTATGTAGTGTTTGTAGGCGACAGAAACATAGCTAAACGATGAGCTAAACAATCGCTT
>NW_028326864.1:0-25560 GCF_027475165.1 Benincasa hispida
GAACTCCTACCTTTGAAGGTGGTCCTTTGATTAGTATAGGTGAGAGTGGCCAGATTGCCAACTCAACATGCCTACCTTTTTGGGGACTTGTCTGATTTGGGAGTTGGGAACTCAATCCACAAGATGGAATTCACTCATTTCCCGAAGTTGGGATAAGTAGAGAGATTTCTCCCTTAAGGGCTGATTCCGGGGCTTGAACATAGTGGCCACAGCTTCTCTTTGGAAGAGAGGACTCAGTCGTAGTAAGACTATGACTTATGTTCATTAGAAGGATCAGTGGTACTTAAGGAGTTAGATGTAACTACATGGGCATAACGGTTATTGGCCAAGCTGTACTTACAAGCGATCTGTGAAGGGTTGTCACACTACTGATTGGTTAAGATGGACACATAATATATCTGTGGAAGGAGAGTTTAGCTATCAGTCTTTAGTGGAGTGCCTGGCAGTTAACAGATGGTGGATCCCATAACTAAAGTGTTTAGTCAGTTATTCATGTACCGTTGGAGCTTCGAACTACAGATCCATAAGGTCTCATTGGTAGCTCAATGGATTCAGTTGAGGATCAGTTCTTGGTGTTGATTTGAAATGTTCAAATTTACAAGAGGTATTTTGATTATATATGATATAATCGGTATGATGTATGAGATACATCTCGTGGAGGATTGATGTAAATGAGATTACATTAAGTACTATGGAATAGAAAAAGAACTATGGTTTATATGTTTCATGAGATGAAATATTAAAACTATACTTTATAAATATAATATGATAAGTTGGTTATCATTTATATTTATAATAATATTAATTATTGGATAATTCAATATTTTTCTCTAATAACCAATTAAGTGGGAGGTTATTGGTGGTTCATGGTAATCGTGAGTTAAAAGGAAAATTGTTTCCCTAATTTTTGTAAGTTTTTTTTTTTGAAAAGTTTTGCCAAAAATTGTTTTGTGATCTCTCTCGCAAAAAGAAAGTCACAGAGCTTGTCATGTAAATACCGATTTACTAAGTGACAGCTTGTGCAAAGTAAACGATTGTGTAGTGTTTTGTAGGCGAAAAACACAGTACTAAGCGATGAGCTAAACGATCGCTTAGTTTTTGCTAGACGATCGCTTAACTTTTGCTAGACGATCACTTAGCTTTTGCTAGACGAGAGTTTACCTTTTGCTAGACGATCGCTTAGCTTTAGCTAAACAATTGGGCATCGACCTATGTGATAAGTTTCTGTCTTCTCCCACTTGCCCAATCTTGTACACGATTGTTCATTCCTCCTTCGTCGGCCTCATTCCAAGTCCACAAAGAGCCCACTCTCTGGATTCTCTCATCGATAATACCAAGGTAACCTTCTTGGTGGTGTCATACTCAACTCGACACCATCGAGGTTTTGTGGAGGCCATTCGTGTTGCAGGGGAGTTTGTGACCGAGGCGATCGCTGAGGACGAGTGCGAAGTGTTTATGTAGTGTTGCAGTTGTGTTGTTCGAGCATTCGAGGTTGCTGTGTTCGAGCGTTTGTGAGCAAGGAGCATGGAGACGAGTCAACAAACGTTCGTAGCATTCTTCTTATTTATTTGATTGTTCATGCTGTAATTTCTGTATTGATTGCATAACTGTATGTTTTGTTTACGACTGTAATTTGGAATGTTTATTCATGATTGTAATTTGGAATGATCTATTTTCCGCTGCTCATTGAAATCTCGGATTCGATTTCCTTCATATAAGATATTTTCTTCACTATTGTCTATGAAAAATGAGATATTTTATTTGCTTTACCACAAACTAATAAACTAAGATCCTTGGTTGTCGTTGTAACTTAAGCATGTATGTAAAGACAAACAAGTGGATCATGCATTAAGTGATGACCAAAATGGTCTGTAGTATATGGATATATGAGGGAAACCTTATTCTGGTGACAGTACGGATGCAACCTACTTTGTAGATTGTTACAAGTGTTGTGACGTGGTACAGATGGTTTGATCCTGATCATTCATGTGTAGTTTGTATGAGATTCGTGTATAGTCTCATTATATAACACCGTTTATGACGGAGACTTCACTTTACTAGGATGACCATAAGTAACATGACCTTAATCCTTAGTGAGTTGGGTACTCCTGCCTTTGAGGTCGGTCCTTTGATTTTCATGGGTGCGAGTGGCCAGATTGTCGACTAAACCTACCACTTTGGGGATTTGTCTGATTTGGGAGCTGGGAACTCAGCTATACAAGATGGAATTCACTCCTTCCACGAAGCAGGGGTAAGTAGATAGATTGCTCCCTCAAGAGTTGATTTCAGGGCTTGAACGATGTGGCACTGCACACCTTCCTATGGCTTGAGAGGTGTCCACTCATAGTAGAACTATAAAATATTGTTCATTAAAGTGATCGGTAGTACTTAAATAGTTAGATGTAACTACAGGGGCAAAACGGTAAATTAGCCTAACTATACTTACGAGCATCTGTGAAGGGTTATCGTACTGTTGATTGGTGATATCCGATGGACACAGAAATATATCTGTGGTGAGAAGAGTGCAGCTGTCGGTCTTTAGTGGAGTGCCCGACAGTTAACGGATGGTGGATCTCGTAGCGTCCTATACAAAGGAGTTTGTATAAGACTGGACCACGAAGTGTATAGTCTCGTTATATAACGTCGTTAATGATAGAGACTTCACTTTACTTGGTTGACCATAGATAACATGACCTTAATCCTTAGTGAGTTTGGTACTCCTGCCTTTGAGGGTGGTCCTTTTTTCTCCTTGGTAGGGTAGTTGAATTCCTAACCAAATAGAGTGCCCGACAGTTAACAGATGGTAGATCTCGTGGCTAAAGAGTTTAGTCAACTATTCATGTACTGTTGGAGCTTCAAGCTACAGGTTCATAAGGCCCCCTTGGTAGCTCAATGAATTCAAGTTGAGAATCAGTTTTTGGGCAAGTTTGAAGTGTTCAAATTGACAAGAGGGAGTTTGATTATATATGGTATGATTAAACTGGTTCAATTATATATGATATAGTTGACATGATGTATGAGATACATTATATGAAGGAAAATGATATAAATATGATTTATATCTAGTAGAGGAGTAAAAGGACTATGGTTTAAATGTTGTATTTGATGTGATATTAAAACTATAGGTTATAAATATAATATGATAAATTAATTATTATATTTATTTATAATTAAAACAATTATGAGATAATTGTTGGTGGTTTTCTCCTTAACCGTGCGTGAAAGTGGGAGGTTGCATTCAGTTTTCATAACTGAAAGGATAAAATGAAAAATGTTTTCATTTTGGAATGAATCAGATAATCGCTTCAAAAGGTTGTAAACTGTCCATCGTTTAGCTCACGAGAGCCAACACAACAGCTCAAGTTTTCCTAAATAATCATGTAGCTTTTACTAAGCGATCGTGCGCTTGAGCGAGATTACCTAAACGATCGTCTAAACAATCAACCTGTTTTACTAAACGATCGTATACCTTTTACTAAACAATCAAGCACCAGTCTATACGATAGACTCTAAACTCTCCCACTTGCTTGGTCGTTGAATACGATCGTAGTTTCCTCCTTCCCTCTACCAAATCCAACAGAGCCCACACCTTCTGAATTCTCACTCCAAGAATACCAAGGTCACTGAATGGTGGTGTCCAAGTTGTTGTTTGTTCGTGCAAAAGGCAGTTCGTTTGCTAAGCGACAGCGAGATTTGGTAGACGATTAGCTTGGCATTGCAGCGACAGCGAGAGGTGCTATTCTTGATGAGAGCATGAGATAAATAGAAGAAAAGTTCTTCAAAGGTGAGTCTCTTGTTCCTTTGTATTTAATTTATTAAAAGCATGCCATAATTTATTTTCAATTGCATAACTTGTATGTATAAGTGAATGCTTGTATTTCTATCACAATGAATTTGGAAGGATCTTGCTTTTGCTCATAGGTACTCTATGATAAGAGTTCCTTCAATTGGTATCAGAGCCTGGTTCTGATATTCCAAATCCATTGTTGTATAGAATAGCATTTACATTCTTGGTGGGTGAAGCATGTCTACATTCTGTTTGAGTGTTAAATCGGTTTGTGGATGTGGATTAATGGAATTTCCTGGGATGATGCCTCTGGTTATTTAATTCTTTTACATTCAAAGTTAATTGTAAGGGCCCTTGTATTTTTGGCATATTAAATTGCTATCGAGTCTGTAATTCAAAGAGTTTGAGTCAGTGTGAGTCGCTCGTAATGAAGCTTCAAGGCAAGAAGTTGCACTGTACTTCGAGGATGAAGACGACCAAGTGTTGGTCAGATCGTGTAAACGATGGGGTAAGCGATCGTTGAGTATGGGATACTCGACAGCAAGGTCAACACACGCACACTGAACGATCGTGTAGCTCAGCAAGCTTCATCGCTTAGTCACTGACTACACGATCACGAATTAAATGTTACTTAAGTGCTTGATCTATGATCATCTAGACGATCGTGGTTCACAACAACGTCGTCGTCTAAACGATCATTTAGACTTACGCGTTTAATGTTAGTGCACTAAATGATTGAGTGCCTCATGCTTCATCGCATTGTAAATGGTACTCGATCGTTGCTAAATGATCGTGGATACTCGGCTAGTTTACTAAATGATAAGGGAGGCTTCGCCTGGGCGATTGAAGACTCAGTTTGTTTGTGAACCGGTTTGCTCGATGGATTTATGTAGTAGATAGAATTTAAAACTCCAGTTTTTTAGGCTAGATCATCCCGTTCCATTAGTCTTTGGTGAATGTACATAAGATGTATGTTTGATTATATGTCATATGGTATGCCATATAGTTGAAATCCCATCTTAGGTTATGCATTAGTCATGCATCATCTCTATATTATAATTGTTATGATATAGTAGTTTGCATGATTTAAATTACATAAGAGCATGCTCATGCATCATATAATATAAGAGTTATATTTATACATGCATTAAGCATAGACATGCATCATCTTTATATTATAAGTGTTATAGTATAAGGGTGTTTGGAAGCATGTTTGCTTAGTCCATTACCATGTATATAAGCATTATATATTATAATGAATGGACATTGCATGAAGCATGCCACATAGGTTAAATTTATAAAAGTTATAAATACGTAGTTGTGCATAGCAATGTGAATGGGTTTTGGTTGTTTCTTTTATAAATGTTATAAGGGAAATTAGAACTAAAATCAATAAAAAAGATATGCGTGTGAACTTAGGCTTGAATCATGGTTTTAAAAGAGTTTTAAAACTTGGTGGAGATAGACCTAAGATCACGGTTCTAATGCGATTACAACCTAAGATTTAATCTTTTAATCAGTTTAATAGGGTTAAATTGACTAATAAAATATTAAATATGTAGCAAATCTATTTATAAGGGACCTTTGGTCTAAGGCTGGTTCTGTCTAGGCTGAGGTACTTAAGCTGACAGAAATAGAACACCCCTACCTGGGAACCTACCTGGAAAGGCGAATTAGATAGATTTGATGCATGCATGCAAATTTGACGATAGTTCGTTAAAGAGTTTAATGGAACTACTTGAACTTATTTAATTTCAAAGACAAGAGTTGTTTTTGAGCAAATTAAATTGACTTAGATAAAATCAGTAGCCAGATGGTCTCAGTTAGTGAACCCCTTAGTTGAACATTCAGTGGGAGATACTTGGGTATATGATACTTCATTTAAACCTCTTTGTGTTTCTCCCTTTATGTTCATACCATGAGATCTATCCTCGGCCTTATGGCACCCTGGGAGTGTCCTCCTAAAGGATGGTGTATGTCTAGGACAATATCAAGGTGAATGGAGAGAATGTTCATAGTAAGTGGGAACGGGGCGTGCGACAGCATATACCACGGTCTCTCTCGTCGTTAGGTTGGATAACGTTTCTATGCATCGCCTCGAGGCACCCTGGGAGTGTCCCCCTATAGGATGGCAGTTTTACACGACTCTTTATCTGATCTCCTATATAAGATAAGGTCGCTTTAATCTCTTATCCTAATATGCTTTTTTCCTATGGTGGGCACATTAAGATGGGACTCTAGGGCCGAAAATGAGGGGTTACACTTACGCAAAATTGTTAAAGGTTAATAGTTTTGGACCGAAAAATGGTGACTATTAGGGTCAGTTACAAGAGTTTTTTCTACCTAATGGTTGAAGAGTGTCTCATCCCACCGGTGACGTTTGTCCTGCCTCGCTGGGGCATCATTATGAAATAGATGTCTTTTTCACTTAGGGTACATGGAAACTATTTTGCTAAAACTAAAATTGGTGTTAAAATGTGGTATTGTATAGACTCATTAAGTTTGTTTGTTTTCCAGCAACGTAAATATGGCTACAGCCACATTAGCTTTATTCAGTTCCGACAAACTGACTGGGAAAACCTACTCTAGTTGGAAGCACACGATCATAACCATTTTAATCATCGACGACCTTAGTTCGTCCTTATGGAGGAGCATTGGACACGGGCGAACAAGAAGGCCCGAGCTTATATCTTGGCTAGTCTTAATGACGTTTTGGCCAAGAAGTGCATATAGTCTCAACGCGTGAGATCATGGAGTCCCTACGGAGAATGTTCGGACAATCATTTGGATAGCTCAAGCATAGATCTCTCAAATGCATCTTCAACTCCAAAATGGAGGAAGGCACCTCTGTTCATGAACATGTGCTGAATATGATGGTCCATTTTAATGTGGCGGAGATGAATGGGTCACGCATCGATGAGGGTAGCCAAGTTAGCATCATCTTGTATTCGTGGCCAGATAGCTTCCTGCACGTTGTCAGTAATGTGATTCTGAATAAAGTGGACTATACCCTTACAACTTTCCTCAACGAGTTGCAGACATTCCAATCCTTGCTGAAAAGTAAGGAGAAGAAGGTTGGTGAGGCAAATGTTGCCTCGTCATCAAAAAAGTTCCATAAAGGTTCAACCTCAAAAACGAAATCTACACCTTCTACTTCTAACACTTCGAAGCGGAAGAAGAAGAAAGGTGGTAAGAGGAAGAGGAAGGCACCTGCTAACCTACAGCCTGTCGCCCAATGAGGAAGGTGACCAACGCCCGATGATAAAGAAAAGTGTTTTCATTGTAACCAGGATGGGCATTCGAAGCGAAATTGTCCACACTGGATCAAGGAGAAGAAGAAGAAGGCTAAGCCAAGGTAAAACAAGGTAAACATGATTTACTAGTTTTGGAAACTTGTTTAGTGGAGAATGATGATTCTGCCTGGATTATTGACTCTAGGGCCATAAATCATGTTTGTTCTTCTTTTAAGGAGATTAGATCTTAGTGGTAGCTTGAGACTAGAGAGATGATGATGGGAGTAGGCACTGGGCACGTCGTCTCAGTTGTGGTAGTGAGAGGGCTCTAGTTGATTTTACAGAAAAAGTTTATCATTCTAAATGATGTTTATGTAGTTCCCGAGTTAAAGCGGAACTTGATTTCTGTAAAATGTCTAATTTAGTGTAAATATACTCTTATTTTGAATTGAATAAAGTGTTTATTCATAAAGTTAGAGTTGAGATTTGTTCAGAAAAACTGGAAAATAACTTGTATGTGTGATACGTGGAAAATGGAGTAAATAAATATGCATTCATTGTTCGTTCTCCATGTATCGCTAGTCATGCGTTGGACTAAGGGATGTGCAATATGCATCTAAGAATCTATGCAATGACCATGCGTTCCTGCCACAAATTTTCTTGCTCTCTCGCCAAGTATAACGAGATCGCAAGTTTCTCGGGGTGGTCTGAGGTTGAACTCAGGGACTTGTAGCTAAATGTTATGAAGTAATGTGTTGCGGCGAAGAATAAAAGAATATTGAAGTTTAAGGGCTATACACTACTCCTACTCCTAACTAAACAGATTAAGCAATGGAAGTATGACTATGAGAGTTAGAGACATGACAACTGTTAACGCGTAATAAGATGTATGGAAAAATAGATAAAATGGTGGAAGGGATGACTTCACTGCATCAATAAGCTTGATCGCAAGGGTAACCCCACCCAACACAAGTTATGCGATTATGCTATACACAATTGACTAAGACACATGCGATAGTGTCGATAGGACTTATGTCTAAGTCTCTATTCTTGCTCACGTGCTCCCGCACATAAACAAGGTGACCGCATACCACCGTATCCTACTTCTGGACGCATGCGATGTGACCGCATACTATCATATTCTATCTATAGGGTGCATGCACTATGTACTAGCAAACATAACTTATTCCTAAGCCTCTATTCTTGCTTATGCGATCCAATCTGTCTCTCCCAAGCCTAGATTTGGTTTTTAGACTACTCTCTCAAGTATGCTCAAATGATGAATGATGCACTCATAAGACAAGGTAATCACATAAAGCATGGTTGACATAAGATTATTCCTATCCCTAGGAACACTGCTTACTTCGCTTAGTGAGTTTAACTACTTACCCTCTCGAGCAATTAGTCGCTGTTGATTCTGCTCATAGACAAGCATTGCGACCACTCATAGACAAGCGTTGCTACAGGCTCACACTAAGCAAAGAGGATTTTCTCACAACACTCGCGCAATGCACAACTCTCGATGGTTTGCTACATGCTTCATATGTCTATGCCGCATGATTAAGTATGCGATACTCTAGCAATCTTACTTAGTCATTACAATGAAAGTAAAGGATAATAAAGCAGAGGTAGAAGCTGGAATAGAAGGAAATAGAGAAATACATTGATTACTGATGACAGGAAATTAGATGTCAATTACTCGACAACTAAAATTCTATGGACGCAATATGCGATGCATGTTCTTAGTGTATGTGTTGATTATCATGCGTCGATGGTCATGCGTTGGAATGACTATGCGTTAACGACAGTATACGATAACCATGCGTTCTGTCACAAGTTTTCTTATGCTCACGCCAAGTATAATGCGAATGCAAGTTTCTCGGGTGATCTGAGGTCAAACTTAGGGACTTGTAGCTAGACGTATGCGGTAATGTGCATGTGGCGGTTGAATAAAAGAATGATGGAGGGGTTGTTAAGCTAATACTACTCCTACTCCTAACTAACAGACAACACAATGAGAATATGAATGAGAGGTAGAGACACGACAACTATGATAGGAAGTAAATGGATGGAAAAACAGATAAAATGTGGAGATGTCTTTATTACAACCCTTAAGAGTGACCACAAGGGCAACCTTAGTCAACGCAAGCTTTGCGATCATGCTACACACACTTGAGCCTAATTCTAAGACGTATGCAATGTATATGCGATAGTGCTGGGAAGCCTATGCCTGCCTAAACCTTCATAACTCGCTCACGTGCTCTCGCCGCATGAACGTGATAGCCGCATACCACTGTATCCTACTTCCTGGACGCATGCAATATCCTCTCCGTAGGGTGCATACGCTGTGTAAAAGCAAATGGAGCTTATCTCTAAGTTACCCATTCTTGCTTATGCATTCCAATCCGCTCTCTTGAGTCTTAGATTTGGGTTTTAGAGTACTTTCTCAAGTATGCCTAAATGATGATTGATGCGCTCATAAGTCAAGGTAACTGCATAAACTTGGTTGACCTAAGATTATTCCTATCTCTAGTGAACAATAGCTTACATTGCTTAACGCGACCAACCACTTACCCTCCCGGACAGTTAGTTGTTGCTAACTTTATTCATAGACAAGCGCTACGTTAGCTTCACACTAAGCAAATAAAGTTTACTCACACACTTACGCAACGCACACCTCTCGGTGGTTTGCTACATGCTTCATATCCCTAATCCATATGACTAAGTGTGCGATACTTTAGCAATCTCACTAAGTGATGCAATGAAAGTTAAAGATACTAAGTAAAGAAGATGGAGATGGAATCGAAGGAAACACAGAAATGCATTGAACACATAATGTATTAATTCCTTAATCACAAAATGTAATACAATACAATATAAGAAAAGAAGAGAAAATGAAATGACTGGCTGGAAGAAATGACTTGCTTCCAGTGGATGTGCGTCAAGGCTGTCGGTGGTGCCATGGAAGGGTGGTGAGCTGACTCTCTCGAGATCTAACTCTGGTCGAAGGTTCTGATCGTAACTCGGAATGGAAGAGGAAGATGAAAAACTCTCAAACTTTCTTCTCACGCATTAGTTTGGATCGTAGGGATAACCCTAGAGAAGTTGAAATTTTGCTCATCAGCTTCTTTATATAGAGGTTGGATCGTCGACAACATTAATGGATTGCTCTGATTCTGACATTCGCTGTGTGTTAGTTCTTTCTGAATCTCTGCTGCTAACGATGCTGTAGGTGAAATATCAACATCAGCTTTTGATTTTCTCGAGATCTGCGTTGATGCGTTCATTCCACCAACCTTGCATTGATCCTTTATTATGCGTTATCGTGTAGCTGCAATCATACAGTGACCTCATTTGCTTAATACCGAAACTTCTACACGATGACCGCAATCGCTTGACGAGCGCGACTCCCATGCGATGGACGCATGCGACTGATTACCGTAACACCCATGCGTTGATCGAACGTGTTTGCCTTTGTGATGGAGAGTTACTCTGCATGTGGTCATCTATGCGGTAGTCTGGCTTCCGCGTTTGCATCCACTTCCTGCATTAGCTACAAAAATAGATAATTGAACACATAATAACACATAATAATGGGTTAGCTGAGATTCTCAATGCTGAACAGCGCAAGCTCATTTTCTCATGAATTCCTAACATAATTGCCGCATATTATGCTTAACAGTCCTCATAATTCTAAATAAAGGGCCTAAGATGACATGCATTTCTGCATGTCATCAATCACAAAATGTATTAATATCTTAACCCAAAATGTAATACAATACAGAGATAGAAGAGAGATGGAGGGTCAGATGTAAACAATGTCTTGCTTCCATCAGATCTGTGTCAAGACTACCGGTGGTGCCATGGATGGGTGGGGGAGTAATCTCTCTCGAGATCTATCTCCGGCGAAGCTCTGGTCGTCACTCGGAATGGTTGAAGGAATGAAGAACTCTCAAGAATGTCTTCTCACGCTTTCGTCTGTGATCACAAGGATCTCCCCTAAGGCAGAAGCTCGGATCATTTCAAGTTGTGCTCTAAGGCTTCTATTTATAGAGCTCGATCGCCGACAACATTAATGGTCCTTCTCTGAATTTATGCTGCTAACGGCGTGATGGACATGCTTTGAATCTTTGATACTAACAGCGTGGTAGGTGAAATGTCAACATCACCTTTTGATACTCCCAAGGTATGCATTTATGCTTGGTTTCTGAAGTATCATCGCATTCCACCACCCTTGCGTTCATCCCTCTATTATGGTTATTACTCTGTAGCTGCAACCTCTATGCGATGGACGCATGCGGTTAATGGCCGAAACATCCATGTGTCGAACATATGCAATCACCTCTACGATGGTGAGATTCATCGCATTTGATCGATTCCTGCGATAGCTACAAAAATAGACAATTGGACGCAAAATAACGCATAATAGTGGGTTAGCCGAGACTTTCAATGCTGATCGATGCAAGCTCACTTTTCTCATGAATTCTTAGTATAATCACAACATATTCTACTTATTAGCCCTCATAATTCTAAATAAAAGGCCTATAATAATGTACATTTCTGCCCTTCATCAATGTGCTAAGATCATTAGCAATGAGTTCTCTCCATAACATAGAGATGTTTAAAACTACCATAACTCAAAATAAATGACAAAAGGTTTCTCCTAAGGAAAATACCCAACTTTGGCACCTTTGATTAGGGCACATCAATCTCAATAGGATTGAGAGGTTGGTGAAGAATGGACTTCTAAGCGAGTTAGGGGAAAATTCTCTACCGGTGTATGAATCTTGCCTTGAGGGCAAGATGACTAAAAGACCTTTTACTTGAAAAGGTTATCGAGTAAAAGAGCCTCTAGAGTTAGTGCATTTGGACCTTTGTGGTCTGATGAATGTGCGAGCCAGAGGAGGTTATGAGTATTTCATCACCTTTACTGATGATTACTCTCGGTATATGTTTATTTGATGCAACGGAATTCTGAATCCTTTGAAAAGTTCAGAGAGTTCAAGGCTGAAGTTGAAAACGCATTGGATAGACGAATTAAAACACTTCGATCAGATCAGGGTGGAGAGTTTTTGGATTTAGGGTTCTAGAACTATTTGATAGAACATGGAATCGTTTCCCAACTCTCAGCGCCGGGTACACCTCAGCAGAATGGTGTAGCAGAGAGGAGAAACAAAACCTTGTTGGACATGGCTTGGTCAATGATGAGTTACGCTTTCTTACCAGACTCGTTTGGGGGTTTTGCAGTGGAGAACTTACGGTGCATATCCTCAACTGTGTTCCTTCCAAGAGTGTTATGAGAACAACTTTGGAGTTGTGGAACGGGTGTAAAGCTAGTTTGTGTCACTTTCGCATATGGGGTTACCCAACACATGTGCTTGAGGCTAATCCAAAGAAACTAGAACCATGTTCGAGGTTGTGCCTCTTTGTAGGCTACCCCAAAGGTACACAAGGGCGTTACTTTTATGATCCTAAGGAAAACAGAGTGTTTGTGTCCACGAGCGCTACCTTCCTAAAGGAGGATCATATAAGGGAGCACAGTCCACGTAGTAAGATCGTGTTGCATGAGCTTTCTAACGAAGGTCTGCTTCATCAACAAGAGTTTGTTGATGGTAGTTCATCTGGTAAGTCAGTTCCACCTCAAAAGTTGAGGGAACCTTGATGTAGTGGGAGGGTTGGGAACCTAGCTGTTCGTTATATGGGTTTCACGGAAATCCTGGCTATAGTAGCCGATGGCGAGTTTTAGGATCCGTTGTCTTATCAGAAGGTAATGAAGGATGTTGACCGGGATGAATGGGTCAAAGCCATAGATCTCGAGATGGAGTCGATGTACTTCAACTCAGTATGGGATATTGTAGATCAACCTGATGGGGTAAAACCCATAGGTTGCAAATGGATCTACAAAAGGGAATGGGGTGTCGATGGGAATGTGCAAACCTTCAAGGCTAAACTTGTGGCAAAGGGTTATACCCAGGTGGAGGAAGTCAACTATGAGGAGACTTTCTCGCCTGTTGCCATGTTAAAGTCTATCCGCATCTTCCTGTCCATTGCCATATTTTATGACTATGAGATATGGCAAATGGATGTCAAGACTTCCTTTCTAAATGGTAATCTTGAGGAGACCATTTATATGGTGCAGCTCGAAGAATTCATATCCCAAGGTCAAGAGAAAAAAGTTTGTAAACTGAATCGGTCCATTATGGGCTGAAACAGGCGTCTTGATCTTGGAACATTTGGTTTGATATTGTGATCAAATCGTATGCTTTGACCAAAACGTTGATGATCCTTGTGTCTACAAGAAAATCATCAACAGTTCAGTAGTTTTCCTATGTTGTATATAGACGATATCCTACTCATTGGTAATGATGTAGGTCTATTGACATCAGTTAAGAACTGGCTAGCGACCCAATTCCAAATGAAAGATTTGAGAGAGACTTAGTTTGTTCTGGGTATTCAGATCTTTTGGATCAGAAGAACAAAGTGCTAGTGCTATCTCAAGCATCGTACATTGACAAGATGTTGCTCAAGTACTCAATGTAGAACTCCAAAAAGGGCCTACTGCCTTTCAGGCATGGAGTTACATTGTCTAAGGAAATGTGTCCTAAGACACCTCAAGAGGTTGAAGAGATGATACGGGTCCCCTATTCATCTGTCGTTGGCAGTTTAATGTATCCAATGTTGTGTACTAAACCGGACATCTGCTACATTATGGGGATTGTTAGTAGGTATCAATCTAATCCAAGATAGGGTCACTGGACCGCAGTCAAGAACATCCTCAAGTATCTTTGGAGAACAAGGGACTACATGCTCGTGTATGGAATGAAGGATTTGATCCTTACTAGATACACGAACTTTGACTTTTAGACTATTAAGGATTTTCGGAAATCCACTTCAGGGTTAGTGTTTACTCTTACGGAGGGGCTATAGTGTGGCAAAGCACTAAGCAAGGGTGCACCGTTGAGTCCACGATGGAGGCCAAGTATGTAACGGCTTGTGAAGCTACTAAGGAGACCGTTTGGCTCAGGAAGTTCCTGACTGATCTGGAAGTTGTTCCAGATATGTCTAGACCAATCACCCTTTATTACGATAATAATTGTGACGTGGTGAACTTCAGGGAGCCCAGGAGTAACAAGCGCGACAAACATATAGAGTGAAATATCATCTCATCTATGAGATAGTGCATCGAGGAGACGTGATTGTCACGAAGATCGCTTCAGAGCACAACGTTGCTGACCCGTTTACAAAGGCTCTCACAGCTACAATTTTTTAGGGTCACCTTTAGAGCATGGGTCTATGGGACCGCCCGTGGTTAGACTAGGGCAAGTGGGAGATTTTTGTACTAGGCCTTAGTGCCCTAGTTTATTGATTTTTACTTGTTGTTTTGTACACCCCACTCGCTTTAGGACAAGTGGGAGATTGTTGGGGTTAATGCCCTAAACTCTCGTTGGATCCTATAGTTTGTAAACACCTGTATTGAATAAACGTTTGTGATGTAATAATATATGTAGTTTGTAAACACCTGTTGTCTATGAAACATGAGATGTTTTATTTTCTTTACCATAAACCAATAAACTAAGATCCTTTGTTGTCGTTGTAACTTAAACATGTATGTGAAGACATACAGGTGGATCATGCCTTAAGTGATAACCAAAATGGTCTATAGTATATGGATATAGGAGGGAAACCTTATCCTGGTGACACTACGGATGTGGCCCGCTTTGTAAATTGTTACAATTGTTGTGATGTGCTACAGATTTTCAAATCCTTATCATTCATGTGGAGACATGCGAGAAGAGGGCGTCCTCTACAATGAAGTTTGTTTAAGACCGGACCACGAAGTGTATAGTCTCGTTATATAACATCGTTCATGACAGAGACTTCACTTTACTAGGGTGACCATAGGTAATATGATCTTAATCCTGAGTGAGTTGGGAATTCTTGCCTTTGATGGTAGTCCTTTGATTTATATGGGTGCGAGTTGCTAGATTGCTAACTCAAACCTACCACTTTGAGGATTTGACTGATTTGGGAGCTGGGAACTCAGCTACATAAGATGGAATTCACTTCTTCCTCGAAGCAAGGGTAAGTAGATAGATTGCTCCCTTAAGGGCTGATTTTGGGGCTTGAACGATGTAGTGCCACACACCTCATGGCCCGAGAGGTGTCCACTGATAATAGGACTATGAGATATTGTTCATTAGAGAGATCAATGGTACTTAACAAGTTAGATGTAACTATAGGGGAAAATGGTAAATTGGCCCAGCTGTACTTACGAGCATCTGTGAAAGGTTATCGTACTGTTGATTGTTTATATCCGATGGACACAGAAATATATCTATGGTGAGAAGAGTGCAGCTATCGGTCTCTAGCGGAGTACCCGAAAGTTAACGGATGGTGGATTTCGTGGCTAAAGAGTTTAGTCAGCTATTCACGTACTGTTGGAGCTTCAAGCTACATGTCTATAAAGTCCCCTTGGTAGCTCAATGAATTCAAGTTGACAATCAGTTTTTGGGTCAGTTTGAACTATTCAAATTGACAAGAAAAAGTTTGATTATATATGATATGATTAAATTGGCCAATTATATATTATATAGTTGACATGATGTATGAGATACATTATATCGAGGAAAAGGATATAAATATGATTTATATCTAGTAGAGGAGAAAAGGACTATGGTTTAAATGTTGCATTTGATGTGATATTAAAACTATAGGTTATATTGGATTAATCCACTAACCAACACCTCGACCACTCACTTAATGTTGATTGAAGTATCAATCAGCTGATTAAGTGAGTGGTTGCATGTACAAACACCTTAAATACTCCAATTTTTTAGATTGGAATGACTTCATGCATTCTGAAATTCTGAAATTCAGATTTTTCTTGTTTTCTCTCAAACCCTTATCGTTCTCTCACCTAATTCACCTCAATCTAAGATTCGACCTCTCAATCCAAGTTAGAGGATAGTAGACACTAGAAGAATTTCGGTCTTTAATGTTGGTTTTAAACCGACATTAAAGGGCTTTAATGTCGATTGACAACAGACATTAAAGATAGTTTTATTAAAGCCCTTTAATGTCGGTTTTAAACTAACATAAAGGGCTTCAATAACACAACCTTCAATGTCGGTTGCAACCGACATTAAAGACCTTCAGTGAAATTTCCAACCAACATTAAAGGTCTTTAATGTTGGTTGCAATCGACATTAAAGGTCTTCAATAAAATTTTCAACCGACATTAAAGGTCTTCAATGAAATTTCCAACCAACATTAAAGGTCTTTAATGTCGGTTGCAACCGACGTTAAAACCTGTGTTTTTTTTTAAAATTCTTAACCGACATTGAAGCCCGAATCTGTCCATTTTTTCTAAATTCCATTGTCGAATCTACCGAATCCATTTTTTTGGTCAATAAGTTAAAAACGACATTATATGTCTCGTGTTGGGTGAGGAAATGTCCGTCATTGTTTTATATTAAAAAATATACAAATTTGCATGGCAAGCCCATCATTATTTGTCTTCCACCTATGAATTTATCCACAAACAAGAATTAATATTTCTAATTCGTTACATATACTCATCAAAATATGAAATAAACACACTAATCACCAACATTTGCATAACAATACCAAAACCAGACTTTCATAGAATACTTATACCAAAGCCATCATTTCTCTCATTCACAAATATCAGTTAGTACTAATTCCATGAATACTTAACACCGAATACCCCATGAACACAAAAAATATATTATACATAAATCTTCCAATAATAAATAAATCATGTCCTCCACCTATGAATTTATCCACAAACGAGAATCACAATACCAAAACTAGACTTTCATAGAATACTTACACCAAGCCATCATTTCTCTCATTCACAAATATCAATTAGTACTAATTCCATTCACAAAGATCATGGTTAGATAAATTTACATTCATTCTAAGCTAGCATTTACATTCTATTGAGACAAAAAACAAGAATTACATCCTTATACAAATCGGCCAACAAAACTTGCCCATTGGGTTCAAATTACGTCAATCTCTCCTTGCGTATATGCATCTTTTGTATTGAACTACAAAAAGGAAAAAAAAGATAAATTCAACATAAGTTTACGCCCATTTATTAAATTAAAGCTAGTACTATATAAAAAATATTGACGAGGGCACTGCATATAAAGAAGTTGAAAAAAGTTGTTAAATTGTTATAAAGAAGTCGAATGAACATAAATTGTTAAAAAATAAATGCAAATTTACCTTTATAGGTTTCCATTTTGGATAAGACCAATGGTGTTGGAGATCATGCTTGGCTTGCCATGTTTTCAATCCACTAAATAGTTTAAAAACATTAGTTAAATATAAATACTTCAATTAAGAGCTAAGAAAGTTCAATTACACTTACATATTTATAACTCCATGAAAATCCTCTTGAACCTTAATTCGAAGAGAGTCCAAAACATAAACATAATTTTCTTGTAGATTGATTACAATCAATATCCAATGATAACTATAATAAGCAACAATTTTGAAATATTAGTACGTGTATAATACAAATTAAAAATAACTTAAGAACTTGTATGTACTTACCCTGTGTTATATGGAATGAGGACTAATTGGTCTAAATTAGCCAATTCTAGTTGATTGGCTAAATTTCTGGATCGGATATCTTGAGATTTCACGTGTGGCAATATTCTTGCTTGATCAATTATAAAAAACTTCTTCGTAATATTACGACCACATTCATCCCAAAGATACTTAAACAAAGTAAAAGTTATTATTTATAAACATGAAACAAAATATACATGAGTGAATCTAGATGAGTAATACTTATGCAATGTATGTCAAAATACACATGTAGCCTATTTTAACCATATTGCAATATTGGATCAGATCATCGCGGCCTAAATAAATAAATTTGTCTCTTCCAAATATATGCTCGTCCAAAGTGATACCGATCATGTCTACATCGTTCATGTTATGCATGGCATGTCCATTCAATAGTTTGATAGTACCATTGGCGTTAATATATTTGGAGGACTGGCTGAAGCTCTTAATTGGTGAATGATCCTACCATAACCAAAGTTACAAAAATTCAAAGTAGGAAAAATAATAAATAACCAAACTCATATACTAAAAAAGAGACATACTTTTTTCTTGTCAACCATAACTAATAGTTCACGAGGCCATTTTATGAAGTTGCCCTTGCTTGCTTTAAGAACTCTATTTTACCCTTCACAGGAATTGGTATAGGCAAATCTTCTCTGATGACAATGTCAATCAGAACTTTAATAGTTAAGCATGACACATCATCATCAAATGTTGTGGCTACTGGAACAATATTATCTATAGTTCCTATAGCCAAGTGGCATGGTGTCCCTTTAACAAATTTAAAAGAACTTATGTCATGCATGGTTAAGTACGTATAATATGATTAAAATTTAAAAGCCACAACAAATAAATTACCTCCAAATCTTCTTTAGACATCTTCTCAGGATCTTCTTCTTCAGATGCACTTAGTGCAACACTTCCAACATATGATTTGGATTGATGAGATTGTCTGCTGTGAGTTCTTTCTCTTGACACTTTACCATGTCGAACATTTTTTTTTACTAGAGCCTCCTTCAATTTCTTGGCTCATAGAGGACTTTGGTTTTACTAATTTGAAATATTAAGAATGGGAAACAAAATCACCCATTCCTTTAACACATCCCCAATGTTCTTCCGTACCCAATGCTTCGGTGAGAACATCTCCACCTTCATGAACTTCAGCCAACTTATCCTATAAAACAGATTACAATTTTCACACAATATCTATATCATCACAAGTTCCAAACATTATACATATGCCATCTTAAACTTTGCACAATATATACTTACAATTCGATTGGCACATTCTCGGGTAACTTGATCAAAGTATTCATTATTCTTTCCTTTTCTTGCTTCTTTCCATAAAGTCGTCCGATAAGAAGGGTCATTCGATAGGTTCTACATGAACATACATATTTAATTAGCATAAACATATTAGAAAAAAGATTTAATTTAAGTCGAATAACTCATTAATTCTTGGGCAAGATTCACATAGCCCTTCCGAAAAATGTGGTGATTATATACACATTTCGCACGTTTTTGTTTTTTAAGACAACTGATTTTCTGTACAACAAATCTAGTTGAAGTTACCTATCAAAACAATGATAATGTTGACATGTAATTTATTGTGAATGACTTACCTCCCATTCTTCACTCAATCGTTCATTAACAAACAATGTCCAATGATCTTGCTTGAGAATATTATTGGGGTGAAAATTGCAAGATCGAGGGTTCATCTTTAAATGGAAGTATGAACTTTTGAGTCAACGTTGTCTTGAAAGGTTGAAACTTCCTAGATGCAGACATTAGTATACAATATTTGGACTTAGAGTCCATAATGAACGACATCTGCACAATGAAAAAAGTAGTTAAACAATAAACTAATAAACTACTATACATATGAATTAAAAGTTTAGAAAACATACCACTACATAATCAAAAAGTTTGTCTTTTAAATGGTTTGGAACTTTTTTCCAAGAATCATACGTTATAGAAATTTGTTGCCGAACACAAACTCCTATATAACTCTGTATCTTCTTTGCTCCAGATCCAACCGGTTGTCCATGTTCATTATAATCAATGGTCAACCATTGCCCAGATGTCCTTATTTGTGCCAACTCAGACATTGTAGTTGGACCACGTGGTATACTTATTCTACTATGTTTTTGTGGGATCATATTTCTATCATCCTCGCTGCAAATTGTTGAAGTTTCCACGTCAGTCTGCAAAAAAAAAAAAAAAAAAAAAAAAAAATCTTTACTCACACAAAAAACATATAATCTTAATATTTAAATACATATAACCATAGTAAATGACATTCCATGTTTAATACATTATTTATCAATCCATCTACCCTCACAATCATTTCTTTGCATACCTCCATAACCACACTCTTGTAGCATATCTTCTATTTCATCTTCATAAAAACCATCCTCAATTGTTCATTGTGGAGATGTTAAAACAATTAACCAACCCGAATTTGCGAGGTCTTTTACGTAAAACACTTGTTTTGCTTGGGAGGCTAAAATACACTAGAAGAAATTTGGGCTTTAATTTCGGTTTTAAACTGACATTAAAGATAGTGTTATTAAAACCCTTTAATGTCGGTTTTAAACCGACATTAAAGGGCTTCAATAACACAGCCTTCAATGTCGGTTGCAACCGACATTAAAGGTCTTCAGTGAAATTTCCAACCGACATTAAAGCCTATGTTTTTTTTTAAAAATTCTTAACCGATATTAAAGCCCAAATCTGTTCGTTTTTTTTTAAATTTCGTTGCCGAATCCATTTTTTTGGTAAAAAAGTATAACATGACACACCTTCATCGAATGCTGTGGCTATGACATATTATTTATGTATGGATTGCAAAACTATTACATTTAATCCATAAATTCTACTATAAAATTATAATTTAAAAGGTCGTACAATAATTCAGCCCTTGAAAACATAAATTACAAGTAATACAAACATTATGATTTTACAAACATTATGAGTTTACTGTCCCTCTCCACTTGGTAAGTATGGATCCCTTCATAATTCTTCTTGAACATATCCCCCAAGTTTCAGCAGTATTTGGTTATAAGCATCTTTTACTCCTTTTTTGCACCTGCAAAACAAGAAAACTCAATAGTTGAATAAATGAGAGAATCTTCTTTTTAAAAGTATGAGTCATCAACTAAAACTTATTAAAACTGTGAGTCAAACATTATTTTAGTGTATTTAAATAGCATAATGCACATGTTCTCAAGCCAATCAATCGTTTAGTTCCTGCATCTATCACTTAGCTTTAACGGCCCATCGTGTAGCTCAATCGTTTAGTAAACGATCTTGTGCATAGGCTATCGTTTACCTACCGCGCCCACCATTTACCTCCATCGTTTAGCGCTGACGCCTTATCGTCTAACGCATTCGCCTATCGCTTAACATCATCGCCTATCGCTTAGCATTCCACCTATCGTGTAGCGCGTTCGCTCATCGTCTAGCGCAGCACGACTATCATCTAGTGCTCATGCCCATCGCGTAGCGCCATCATGTAGTCTATTGCTTAGTGCCCACACATCTTCTATACGATCGTCCAGCGCCCACACATCTAGTATACGATCGTCCAGCGGCCACCTACATGATTGTCCAACGCCCGCATATATCAACATGATTGTCTAGCGCATTGCTTAGCTTCGCACATCTATTATACAATCGTCTACCTCATCATTTAACTCCCCGCATTGCTACACAATCGTCCAGCACCCGCCTACATGATCGCCTACCTCATTGTGTAGTGCTACCCATTTGCTACACGATCGTCTACCCAGTACCTTGTGCTCAACATTTCGCTTTCACTGCTCTTGCTCATGCATACCCAACGCAAGAGCAACTCTTGGCAACGCCTCTTGCCAATACTCCAACAAATGTATCATATACAACAAAACTATTAATCAAATCGAATTTCAAAGGCCATAGACATATAAAAAGTAGGCCCAAATCTTGGAGCAGAGAGACATATTGAAGTGAAACCGCAGGTGGCTTTCATTGAGACATTTACACAAACAGTTGAGAGGCGTCACATAAGAACAAAAATTGTTGTGAGTTTAAGAGAGGGAAGAGAAGAAGAGAATACTGATCTAGACGAACAACGAACGGCGAACTTCAGATCTTCAGATCGAACAACGAACGGCGGCACACGGATCAGCGCATCTGCTCATCGTCTAGTGCAACACGGCTATCGTCTAGTGCTCATGCCCATTGCGTAGTGCCATCGTGTAGTCTATTGCTTAGTGCCCGCGTATCTGCTATACGATCGTCCAGCGCTCGCCTACATGAAGGATGATCGTCCAGTACTCGCACATCTGCTATACGATCGTCCAACGCCAGCCTACACGATCATCTAGTGCTGAGAGGAAAGTTGAGAAGCGTAACATTGAGACATTTACACAAACAGTTGAGAGGCGTAACATAAGAACAAAAATTGCTGTGAGTTTAAGAGAGTAAAGAGAAAAAGAGTATACTGATCTGGACGAACGACGAACTTTAGATCTTCAGATCGAACGACGAACGATAGCACACGGATCCGGGAGACTTCAGATCTGGACTTCAGATCCGAGTAACTAGTACGGCGTCATGGGTTGCACGACTAACAGACCTTCACGGAAGCTAGATCTACACCATGACAGACCTACACGAGTTACACGGCGGCGCGGGTTACGCTACCCATTGGCAAGGGTTTGGAAGAGAGACGTGAGAAAGAAGAGGGTCTGAAGAAGGAAGTGTGAGAATGAGAGGAAAAAAAAAATAGGGGGAGAGTGAAGAGGGAAAAATGAAAAAAATAGGGGGGAAAATAGAAAATAGGGGGAGAATGAAGAGGGAAAAAATAAGTGGGTATTTAATGTCGATTTAAAACTGACATTAAAGGTACCCCTACAATGTCGGTTTAAAACCGACATTAAAGATCCTCTTTTTAAAAAAATAAAACCGACATTATACATCCGATTTCACTTTTTTCAACCGACATTAAAGGCCAAAATTCTTGTAGTGATAAATGGGTCTAATTTATGTCCAATACGATTGAGGTCCATAATAGTAAACCTAAATTCGTCTGTTTTGACTTCAGTTCTATTCTCAACCCAATTACACTTGAATAAAATAAATGATAATCCATGATAGTCAAGCTCCCATATTTCTTGTATTACACCATAGAAGGTCATATCTGACATGACGGGCCTTTTATCCTTAGCACTAGAGACTCGCATTGTGGTAGCCGTTATACTAACTCCACTATTTTGAACCCTCCTAACATCATCGCGATTCTTTGTGTGATAATAGTAACCATTGACCACATAACCAAAATATTTTGCCACAGTTGGACAAGGTCCATTAGCTATCCATCTCAAAGAAGGCGATATGGAATTTTTGGGAACTTCGAGAGCTAGTGCAACCTACAATATATTTCATAATATTTTAGTAGTTAACATTTAATTATACATCAAATAGTAAGTCTCTAAAGATTACCCATGTGGACAACCACCGACTGAATGTACGATTACGCTCTTCTTGAAGCCACTTTCTACCTTTATTTTTACTAGAATTGAGCTTAGACAAAATATCCATATGTTGCCTATTATAAATGACAAAGTTAGTAGATTATTGAATAATCAAGTAACCTAAAACGAGAATAAGATGGAGATATACATACTCGACGTAAGGAAGCACATCATTTACATTTTGAATGACATAAAGATGAGCTTGATCCAACTTATCCTTACTCGATCTGATAAAAGAAGCAGCTGACAATGCTCTATCAATGTTTGAATTCGCTTTCTTTGTTGATGAGTTTAGCCCAATAGAATTAACACTAGATACGAATTCATAACAAAACTTTATAGTCTCTTCAACAATATAATTTTCTCCAACACATCCTTCTGGTCGATTTTTATTTCATATATAAGTTTTCAACACTTTCATGTATCGTTCAAAAGGATACATCCACCTCAAATAAACAGGCCCACAAAACTCAACTTCTCTTACGAGATGCACTACAAGGTGTACCATTATTGTGAAGAATGATGGAGGAAAATACTTCTCTAAGAGGCATAGAGTGACAACGATATCCTCTTGCATACCCTTTAACTGAGATGAATCAATCGCCTTGCAACATATAGCATTAAAGAAGAAGCATGGGCGAGTAATTGCAAGTCTTACATGTTTGGGTAAAATATCATGAATGGCTACCGGTAATAATTGTTGCATAAGAACATGATGGTCATGCAACTTGAGTCCATAAAGTTTCAAATCTGTGAGCGACACTAAACTTTGAATGTTCGATGAATAGCCTTCAGGTACTTTAATTTCTTATAGTACCTTACAAAAGCTCAATTTCTCAGCTCGTTTTAATGTATAACATGCGGGAGGTAAAAAGGCTTTTTGCTCTCCTATTTGAGGGGCTAACTCTGATCTAATGTTCAGTTCCACCAAATCTAATCGAGTCTTTATTCCATCCTTTATTTTACCAGGAATATCAAGCAATGTGCCAATAAGATTTGCACATACATTCTTTTCAATGTGCATCACGTCTAAACAATGTCGCACGTCAAGATACTTCCAGTATTCTAACTCTAAAAGAATAGATTTTTTCTTCCAATAAGTTGAAGTGCTATCTCCTCTGTTCTTTTCTTTGATACTTTCCTTACCAAATGAATATTGATACTTACTTGTTTCTGCAAGAATTTCTTCCCCACTCAATGGTTCTGGACCAAATTCTAATTCTTGTGCACCATTAAAAGCTTTCTTTTGTTTCTGGACCAAATTCTAATTCTTGTGCGCCATTAAATTCTTTCTTTTGTTTCCTATATGGATGATGGCAAGGTAGAAACTTGTGATGTCCGAGATATGCTATCTTCTTCCCTTTTGGTAAATAAGTGGATGAAGTATTCTCTCCACAAATTGGACATGCATGATATCCTTTAACTGTACAACCACACAAGTTACCATACGCAGGGAAATCATTAATGGTCCATAATAAAATGGCTTTAAGCATGAAACGTTGTTCTTCATATGCACCGTAACATTCTACCCCATCTTTCCAAAGTTTTTTCAAGTCATCTATTAACGGAGCTAAATAAACATTTATGTCATTTCTCGGTTGTTTAGGACCAGATATTAGTGCAGTCAACATAAAATATTTCTGCTTCATGCACAACCATGGAGGTAGATTGTACGTAACTAACATCACTGGCCAACAACTATATCTACTACTAAGATCTCCATGTGGATTTACCCCATTTTTCGAAAGAGCAAGACGAAGATTTTTAGGTTCTAACTCAAACTCTGGCCACAAATTTTCTATTTTTTTTTCACGATAGGGTATCTTTGGGATGTTTTAATAAACCACCTGTTTCTTTTTTTTTTTAGCATGCCACGTTAATAAACTTGTTGTTTCTTTACTTCGAAACATTCTTTCAAATCTTGGAATTTGAGGGAAATACCACATGACTTTTGCTGGGATATTCTTAGCCCTTTCGTTTAATTTTTTTTTGAAGCTTCCATCTTGACATACCACAAATGGGGCATACATTTGCATTAGAGAGTTCTTTTCTAAACAAGCAACAATCATTTCTACATGCATGAATCTTCTCGTACTTCATTCCAAGAGTACCCAACATCTTTTTTGCTTCATAAGTAGAAGTTGAAATTTCATTAGGACTAGGTAATATGTCATGAATTAATTCCAACAACTCAGTGAAACTCTTATCGCTCCATCCAAATTTAGCTTTCAAATTATATAACTTTATCAATGTAGATATTTTGGAAAAAGTTTTACAATTTGGGTACAATAGTTTCGTCACATCATCTAATAATTCTTCAAAATTATCAGTTTTTCCACTAAAATAGTTATTCTATGCAGCCTCAAACATTCTAATTGTGTCATCAACATCAACATCATCCTCATCAACTTCGTCTCTTTCA
>NW_028326865.1:0-17073 GCF_027475165.1 Benincasa hispida
TAGAAATGCACCCACCATGAATGTAAATGTCATTTCGTTACAACAGATGAAATCGGAGTATCAGAACCTGGCTCTGATACCAATTGAAAGATCTCTTACCGAAGAGTTCCATGAGCGCATTCGGATCGCTCCGATCTCACAGTGACCAAAATACAACAATAAATATTCATACGTATAGTTATGCAAACAAATCTTAATTGTCGACATGCTATAAACAACAACAAAACAGGGTGAGAGTGCCATACCAGTTGAAGACAGTCTTCACACTTTGGAACTCAATGCAGCAGAACCCTCCACGCGATCTTCCAATGCCCAGCAGCAACGTCAACAATAGCAGCACGAACAACTGCACGAACACGAACACTGCAAGGACGACACCACCAGAAAAGAGCCCCAGGTATTCTCAAAGTGAGAACCCAAAGCGTGGTCTTTGGTGAATTTGGTAAAGGAAGGAGGAAACACGGATCATGTAGGCGATAAGCAAGTGTGAGGGAAAAAGACGCTATCGCATAGCAAAATGCTTATTGTTTAGGAGAAGCTACACAATCGTGTAGGTTTTACTGAACGATCGTTTAGGAAATGGTATACGATTGTTTAGCAAAATCAGCACACTATACGATCGTTTAGAGAAGCTATGCGATCGTGTAGGAACTAGTGTGCGATCGTTTAGGCACAAGGAGGACGATCGTTTAGGTGGAGAGGACTATCGTATAGGCTCTCAAAATTCTTAAGCGATCATTTAGGCACGAGGTGGACGATCATCTAGACGAAGAGCAACTATCGCATAGGCTTTCAATTTACTTAAGCGATCATTTTCTTTTCACCAACGCGCTCCTTCTAATTTCTTTTTGGACGACGATTGAACGATTGAAAATTCAAAAAATGAAAACAATTTTCATTTCAATTCATCGGTCACAATAACCGACTCATTCCCACTAACCCACGTCCAAACATGATTTTTGGATTAATTATCATATAATTAACTAATTAATTAATAACAAATATAATCATATTATATTTTTATCCTATAGTTTGATATCACATATCTACTATAGTATTTTCTCCTTTACTTGATATAAATCATATTTATATCTAATTTCCTCCAAAATAATGTATCTCATACATTTAGCTAATTATATCATATATAATTAACTAGTCCAATTATATCATATATAATCGAACTTCCTCTTATCAATTTGAACATTTCAAATTAACCCAAATACTGGTTCTTGACTTTATCCAAGCTACCCAGAGGACCTAATGGACCTGTGGCTCGAACTCCAACGGTACGTGAATAGCTGCCTAAACTCTTTAGCCACGATATCCACCGTCCATTAACTGTCAGGTATTCTATTAAAGACCAACAGTTGAACTCTTCTTACCACATATATATTTATGTGTCCATCGGATATAACCAATCATGAGTACGATGATCCTTCACAGATGCTCGTAAGTACAGTTGGGCCAATTTACCGTTATGCCCCTATAGTTACATCTCACTCCTTAAATGATGGAACACGAGACATACGCAGTGGAATAATGATCTAATTATACTCTAATTGCTTTTAATTTAAAGGAAAAAAACATGCAAAAAGTAGGGGAAAACAGTAAATTAAAAGGGATGAAATACAACTTTTGTAGCTCCCAAAACGCTTTTTCTAGCTGAATCTTGACCCAAACACTTTCGGACCACCACTAGAGTTGACCTACTATCCTCTGGATTCAGAATCGGGTTGTGGGACCCGATGAATGAAGAAAATTGAGAGAGAAAAAGAGATGGAAAATAAAAGATGGATTTTTCTTTTGGGTTGGGTTCTTATTTTTCCAGCCCAATTTTAGAAACTAAAATTGGTAAAATGTCAAAAGTTTTTTAATCCAAATTGAAAGCCCAATTTATAGAAAAAAAACCATGCTACAATTGCATGGAACAAATCCATAAAAACCCAACATCTAGAATCCACTATCTAAGTAGGCTTAATGTCTCTACTATAAGCCAACACCTAGCCCACTATTTTGTTAGTAGAATTATCCAATAAAAGTTTGGATTTTCTCACTAACTTTAGTCAAAGGGCAACATAGTCATTTTGTCAAAGTCAAACTTTGACTGAAAAGTCAACATTTTGACTTTTTTATGATTTTTTCCGTGTTGACTAATTTTGACCTTCCGAGCATGAATCCGCATTCATTTTCTCGAAATTGAAATCACATTTCAATATATGGTCGGTCAAAGTTTGACTTTTCAAAGTTAAAAGTTAACTATTTGACTTTTTACATCTTTGACCATTTCCATTATTTCCGAGCTTCTGAATATGAACGTATTCATATTCTTGATATTTAGATCACATTTAAATATTAAAGCTGTATCTCTAAACTGGAAATCGACTACTATATCACATATACTTGTCGGTTTCTCTCTATTCACCTAATTCGAACATTTTGAATCATTCTATCATACTCTTCTAAGTTTATTCCATATGAGCTAGTAGGGGAACCTAATGGACCTATAGATCATGAGCTCCAACGATCCGAGATTAGCTGGCTAAAACTCTTTTAGACGGAGTTAATCAACATTCGTTAACTAACGGGTCATTCCACTATAGTTCCGTAGTTGCACTCCCCTCACTATAGATATATTTGTGTCCATTTGATTTAACCATGATTAGTAAGTTAATCTTTCATAGGTTGTTCGTAATCTCGGCTGGGTCATAAAAACCGTTTTACCCCCAAGACTACATCTTGTTCCTTAAGTTCCACTGATCCTCTAATGAACAATTGGTTTAAGGTCCAACCTATGAACCGAACCCCTCTCAGGCCAAGGAGAGGGTGGGGCCCCTTATTCAAGACCTGGATTTAGTACTAAAGGGAATAACCTATCTACTATCCCTATAACGGGTAGGAGTGAATTCCGTCTTGCACCCTATGTTCCCAGCTATCCATCTGATTTTATCCCTAGAATCGGAGGCTTATTGGGCTAGCGATAATGAGCTGCCCTCACCTATACAGATCTAAGGATAATTCCTAGCGAACAGGAGTTCATAGTTAGCTCATAATTAAGATTAAGTGACCTAGGTCATCAATTAACGAAATAGTCAGTTTTATACATGGTGTTTAGAATGTAAAAAGTGACTATTTCATGGTTCAGTCTTATGTAAACTCTTTACATAGGATGCCCCCACTTTCATGTCTCCACATGAACGATTTAGGATCACATCGTTTGTACTAACTACAAAATGGGCCGCATCCATAGTGTCCCCAGAATAAGGCGTCCAACCTTATTCATATACTATAGATCATTTGGCTATATATTTGAACTTGATCCACATTTTATGTCACTACGTAAAGTTTAAAATACATTAAATAGCCTTAGGACCTTAGTATATTGGATTCAAGATTACAATTTCAATAACAGTTTTATTGAAAAACAAAACAGAATATGTTTATTAATTTACAAACTACGAGTTTTAGGACATAAAATCCAACATTAAGTACCACTGATTCCTCTAATGAACAATACAACATAGTCCAACTATGTGTTAACACCTATCGGGCCAAGAGAATGTATGTGGCACCACATCGTTCAAGCCCTGGAATCAACCCTTAAAGGAACCATCTATCTACTTACCCCTGCCTCGGGGAAGGAGTGAATTCCATCTTGTGCAGCTGAGTTCTCAGCTCCCAAATCAGACGAATCCCCAAAATGGTAGGTTTGAATCGACGACCTGGCCACTCACACCCATACAAATCAAAGAACCGTCCTCAATGGCAGGAGTTCCAAACTCACTCAGGATTGAGGTCATGTTACTTATGGTCATCCTAGTGAAGTGAAGTCTCTGTCATGAACGGTGTTATATAACGAGAAAATAACACTTCGTAGTCAGGTCTTATACAAACTTTTTGTATAGAATGCCCCATATCTCCAACACGAATGATCAGGATCAAACCATCTGTAACAAGTCACAAACTTGTGACCATTCCACAAAGCGGGCCGCATCAGTAGCATTACCAGGATAATGTTTCCCTCCTATATCCATATACTACAAACCATTTTGGTTATCACTCAAGATATGATCCACTTGTATGTCACCACATATATGCTTGAGTCACATACAGATAACCAGAGATTTTATGTTTTATTGGTTTGTGGTAAAGTAAATAAAACAAGTAACTGAGCAAAAATATAAAATATCAAGTAAATATTATATATTAACAACACAAGTATTCGTACAAATTATTTACAAACTATAGGACACGAGACTTTAGGGCATCAACCGCAACACCAACCGGTCATGCTAAATTGTAAATATGTCCGGATTCATGAACGTCAGGTTCATTGTTGCGTATATTTCAATTACTCGTATATGAATATAATATAATCTATAAAATAAAGTAGACAACTCTTCCAGTATACATTTTTCATACGAGACAACATATATGATATAAATATACTCCATACTATTCTTTTTATCAGTCTCAATATGATAACGATGGCAACGTAGATCTTTAAAACTAAGTAGATTTCTTTTTTATTGACTAGAGAACAATTCATTGTCAATTATAAATTTTGTTCATCTAGGCAAAATAATATTTACTTTTCCAAATCCTTCAATCAAGTTTGCAAAACCTGATATTGTATTGACTTTTGTTTCCAAGTTTGGAAAAATATTTTCTACTTGTAAGTATTGTATGTGTAGTTGTACTGTTTGCCAAACATAGTTATTCTTTACTTATTTTTTAGTCACTCAACATATGAAAATGATCCAAGTTTCTTCATTAAAAGAAAATAATTATAATAAGAAAAACAACATTTAGAATATACAAAGTTAACATCTACTTAGAGGGAAAAAAACATGGAGATGAAAAAAAAAAACATTAAATCAAGATATTTTCAAAGTAAATGGAAACAGTTGATGTTCCATCAATTCTACTATTTTCTCTTCAGGAGATTCAAAGAACTTCACCACATCCAAATTTGTCATATGGGATGGGTCAAATATGTCATTATCCTGGTATGCAAAAGTATCTTCCATATTTTTTTATCTTTTTCCTTCAGGGATGCTTGATAGAGATCAACTAGTGTTTTGACGTACGATAGGTACGTGACCAATGCCCAGTCATTCCGCATAGTAAGCATTTATTTTCAACACTTTTTGAACTCTTATCTTGTGGGTTTATTTTATTTATTTATTTTTTTTTTGCGATCATCATTTTATGTGGTTCTTTTAGAATTTGAAAGATTCAATCACCAACCTCTGCCATAGTCATGACCTCGATCTTGACCATGATTGTTAACATTCACAACATTCACTTCAGGGAATGGTGTTGTTCCAGTTGGTTGAGATTCATGATTTTTCATCAATAGTTCGTCACTATTTTCATTCAACCATGAGAAGACATTAGATTAGTGTAGAATACTTTCAAAATATTTCTCTTGATATTGCTATTGCAGGAGCATATCCGAAATGTAGAAAAATGTCTTCTCTAACATATTGATTTAAAATTTTGGAGCCTCAACTGCATCTATTTACAACAAGCTTTAGGAAGAAAAATTGTTTTCTGATGATCACATTTTTAGGGCATCCAGGTGTATTTTGACATCAAACACTAATGACAAATAATTATTACCATTAATATCAAATACTACAAACTCTAATTTTATAATACTTTTCATAGTAACACTATTACAAAATATTATATTTATATTAAAAATTTAATAGATATTAAATATGCAAAATAACGTTAAATCTATTAATTATAACAAAGAGGGAAAAACTGACATACCTTTAAGACCTACCTTTAACGAGTAAAATGATAGGAGCCCGTGCTGATAACGTGTTGTGAACTTGAGAAGTACTAAGGTTGGCAACGGGGTCGGGAGGGGGCGAGGGAGGGTTCCCTGTCCCCGTCCCCGATGGGGGATTTTATCCCCATCCCTGCCATTCAAGGCGGGGATGGGGAAGGGGACGGGAATTCCCCATCGGGGAAACGGGTCCTCGTGGGGACCCATTCACCATTTTCCCTTTTATTTCCCTATGGGGACCTTTTTTAAATATATATATATATCTTTGGTTTGGGCTTGGACACTTTAGTTTGGCTTAGATTGGGCTAAATTTAAAAAGTTAAATACCTAATATATATATAGAGAGAGAGAAAATATTTGAAAATCTAATTATATATATAGAAAAAAATATTTAAAAATCTAATCGAGGCAAGATCGGGGTCGAGGACGAGGCGGGGACACCCTCTCCATCCCCGCCCCGTCCTCAGTTCAGGGACCCTAAAGAGGTCCCCAGTTTGACCCCATCCCCCGGTAGCGGGGAATTTTGCCGACCCTAAGAAGTACAACGAGAACACGGATTTGGGAAAATATAATATAATAATAATATATAATAAAATAAATAAAGCATAGTATATAATAAAATAAATAAAATAGAAAAATTATATAAATAGAAAATATGGAGATTTAAAATTCTCTAAAAACTCTCCAATCCTTTCTTTACTTTTCTCACCAATGTGTAAATTATCAAGATCCACCAAATGCCACTACAATTTGGAAATAGGAGGTGGAATGAAGTGGACACTAAGGATGAGTATCCATAAGGCACTTAGATTTCATGTAGAATGGTAGTGATGGAAGAATTGCACATGCTCTTTTAGGACACTAATCATGGGTATTAATGGGCATCTATATTATTATAATATTTATAATATATATAATTTTATTACATGTAAAAAAAATAAAATTTAAAGTTAATAATAAGTTCGTGACGGTTCGGATTGGTCTTGGTTATTTTAGGTGAACTCATTAACTAATCCAACCCATAAAATTTTCATTTATGAAAATTCTTGTAGTGTGATGAAAAATCTTAACAATCTCGATCTGTTTGGTAACCATTTTGTTTTTTGTTTTTGTTTTTTAGAATTTCACTACTTCCACCTCCAAATTTCTTCCTTTGTTTTCTACTTTTCACCAATGATTTAAAAAGTCAAGCCAAATTTTGAGAACTAAAAATGTAGATTTCAAAAAGTTGTTTTTGTTTTTAAAATTTGGCTAAGAATTCAACCATTATATTAAAGAAAGATGCATATCATTGTAAGAAATGTGAATGAAATAGGCTTAATTTTTAAAAACAAAAACAAAAAACCAAATCGTTACCAAATAGGGCTAAACTTTTTATTATGTGACTATCAGACTTAAACATATTCAACAATATTTTTTAAAATTAATATACCAACTGAGTCTAAAATTGGATGTTTACGTCTATTAGAACCCTAAACCAATAAGAGCCAAGGTAAACGTTAAACGATAAAGGCTTAAGAGAAATGAGACCAAGTCATTTTGTGTCAACCTACCTAAAATTTAAGAAAAATATCCATTTATACTTCTATATTTTTTAAATTATATCAATTAAAATCTTAAATTTATAATTGTCTCAATTTAAACTATCAACTCCTTAGACGTGTTAATTTATATCATTCATTATATTTTGTTTGAATAAACAACATGTGAGAATTATAATTTTATCCATCAAAACCTTGAATTTTCACAAGCAAATCAATATAGGCTATAAGTTAAGATTTCCTTTTGAAATCATCCATCTAGTTAATCTGACAATTAGAGAAGTCTACATGTGCATGGACAATTTCCAAAAGTAATCTTAATAAAAGAGCTTAAATCGATTTATCTATGACAATTTAGAAGGTTAATTGATACACTTATTAAAGTTAAATGTAAGAGTATAAATCAAACTATTTCCTAAACATTAATACCCTTTTGATTTTAAATTTTTAGTTTTTGAAAATTTTAGTCTATAAACACCTCTTTTACCTTTCAATTTCTTGCTTTGTTATCTATTCTATACACATGTTCTTAAACATCAACCTAAAATTTGAAACTTAAAAAAATTGTTTTTATTTTAAAATTTGGCTAAAAATTATATTCCCATGGTTAAGAAATATGCAAACCACTTAGGGAAAAAAGAAAAAAAGAAAAAAAGAAAGAGAATAATTAAACTTAATTTTCAAAAACTAAAAAAAAAATATTACGATCCTAAAAATTTGTTTCCTAAATATAATAGGCTCAGACACATAATTGTAGGTCAGAATACCCGGTGATAACCGAACCTAAACATAAAATTCCCTTAACTTTCGAGTTAATGTCCAATTGATGAGCAGTAAGCCACGAATTAGAAATTTAAGAATTTGTTAAGTAGTTTTTAAACTTCAAATTTCAATATACATCATATATTATACAAAAATTTAAAAATCCAGAAACTGAACTTGCTGCTTAACTTTTATATATAGTTTAAATGACTTAAATAGTATTTTGATTTTTATATTTTTGGTTTTAGTTCATTTTGATCTCTCTATCTTCAAAAGGTTCGTTTTGATCTTCATACTTTCAACTTTAATTCGTTTTGATCCCTCTACTTTTAGAATATTCATATTGGTCCTACTTTTAATTTTGGCTCATTTTGGTCATTCGAACTTTAAAAAAATTACTATTTTGATCCTTTAAAAATAAAAATAAATGGACTAGAAGTGATAATTTTTTTAAAGTATAAAGATAAAAAAGAACCAACATTTAAAATACAAAAACCAAAATGAACTAAAGTTAACATTTTAAAAGTATTGAGACCAAAATGAACCAATATTATTGTATAGATAAATCAACATGTAGATAAAATTATAGGGAGCAAAGTAGTATATAAACCTTTATATCAACCTAATATTATTTTAGACATATCAAATGTTAATCCAGACATAACAATAGACAAAACAGTAATTACCATCTTAGGGGATGATTTAATCTCCCCCACAATCATCGGTTAGAAAGAAGAAAACCAAGTGGCAATTCATATGGTCGAAAAGGTAACACAGTCTTGATTCCTTTCCAATTCGAGTAGTAGAAGAAGCTTGTTCATGATTAAGGAATTATAATTCAAAAAGACAGAAAACATCAAGGTTAGATGAGAACGGTTAAAGTAATCTGAAGCCTTAATTACAAAAGGTTTTCCTCCTTAATTTGACATTCTCATTGTCTAGAACAACATGGAATCATACCTTGAAGAGTAAGGAGGGGGAAAAAGGGAAGAAGAAACCATAAGATAAAAAAAGAACTATAAGCAAGCATCAAGTTTCTCTTGTTTCTAATATTGCAAGAATGTACAAGTAGTAATCTGCATTCATTTGAGGCTTTCCTCAATCATATTGAATCACCGGTACTTTATTTGTCCGCACGATAGAGGACAAAAATATACATGCCATATGCATAAAATTTTAAGTTATATTCATTATGTACACCCATCTCAGTCATTGTATTCATAAAATTTCTAATAAAACCCTAAACCCTACTCTCTATCAAACTGGACATAGCAAACAACCCTACCATTTTTGTACAACCTTATTTCATCAACACACCTGGCTTGGCAGACCCAATCTCTGGCTGAATCATTTTCCTTTTTTTTTCCCCTTCTTTTTACGCACTTTTCAACCAATTGCGCGGGCCAGAAAAGGGTTTCAAGAGTCCAATCTATGCTCAATCTATTCCCTCCTCTGTACTTATAATATTTGCATTTGAATGCGGTGCCCCCTTTGCAGGTTATCTGGTCCTCCAACTTGCTCCACATAAAGCTTACATCTTTTCCTTGTAATAAGATCCGACCAATGCAAAGGATGAAGCAGGAGTAGAAGGAATATTTGAGCAGATACGACGTACATTAGCTTAGATCAAAACCCGCATCTGCATTTATGGCATAAAGCAATTTGCTTGCCAGCTGCTCCTTGCTGCATTTTTCACAAAATCAGAGAGTACGTGAAAACTTATCCAAGTTTTTGTTCTTTTTGATAAGAAACAGATATGTATGTGTTAGTTTATTCACAAATCAATAGAGTTAATAAAATTTAAGCAAGTTAAGCTACCAAGTTGGTTTTAGTTTCACATAAGAACGTTAAATAATTAATTAAATGAAAACCTCTTGGGAGTTGCTGTTGTATGGCCAAGTAAAAAAGATGGGAAGCATAACACCCAGCCCTAGTACAGGGAGAGGCTTAGAACAGGCTTGGGACATGTTTGAGAATGATTTTGATGGTTAAAATTAGTTTGTCACATTCAAAAGGACAATCTAAAATGTTTTTAATCATTCAAAATCAATTTAATGTTTGGTTTTATACTTGAACACGATTTTCATACCATCAAATTTAATTTTGAATGATTACAACGTGTTTCTAAGAGTGATTTTGAATATGACAAGTGAATTTAATCATTTTCAAATCCCTTCCAAACATTCCCAGACTGTCCCAAAGATACTCTCCACTGACTGATAATCTAAGATAAAATAAATATGAAAGAAATTTTTGTCAATTTAGGGTGTGTTTGGAATGCATTTTCAAGTGTTTAATTTAAAAAATAAGTTATTTTAGAAAACATTGGAGTATTTGGCAACCACTCAAAATAGCTTTGGAAGAGTATTTTCAACAATTTATGTCAAAAGTGTTTAAATAAAAATGAGTTTTTTGAAAAAACAAGACAATCCAAACACGAGTCCTTAATGTATAAGCACACTAGGCCACAACTTCTAAATTCTTAACAAGTTGCATTTTCACCGTGCTTCCAGCATCTCTTTTTATAGTGTTTCTTCTTTTCTTTCTTTTTTTTTTTTTTTTTTTTTGAGATAGTGATAACTAATCTCCTTTTATAGTGTTGTTTCCTAATATCTGATCAGTTGCATCATAAAAACATATGGAAGAACTTCTCAATCAAAGGATGACAATTTCAGTTTAACAAGAAACACAAGAAATGCTATTTATATTTACGCACCTTCTATAGGGTGGAAGCTTCAAGAGATTCATACAAGTAGCCGATGTAGGTAAGCGATCAAGAGCTTCTTCATTTGCATTACCAGCAGCCCTGGAACAGAAATAAGAAACTAGTGTCAAATGAATAACTCATCCATCTAGATCAAAGAAATAAAAATCTGAATACAACTGTCCTTGTAGGCCAAGATACTTGTGCCCATGGGTGTTAAATTGGATATTAAACAGCAATGTTTTTATGTCCAATGCACACTCATTTATGTGCCTGAATACAGTTTCGGGCTTCAGGAATCCCTCATAAAGTCCTCATGACATGACAATGTACCGTATATCACACTCATTTACATTTTCACATGATTTTTTCTTGCAGCGTAGTTTAAGCTCAAGGAGGAACGGACTTATCCCCTTTTTGGGGAAACCAAAACAGAAAATATTAATAGTGATGATACAGCTTTTACCCAGAAAAGGAAGGAAAATGAACAAATCACTGATTACCTTTGTATGCAAAAACACGGCTCAAGATATTTAAAGCCAAGAAGCGGTCCTCGAGAGCAACCAGTTACAAACCTGATGAAAAACCACAATCCAAATCTTATATAGTTCAGTTTTTCTTTAAGCCAACTAGAAAGAAGTAACCAACAGCTAGTGTAATGAAATTACTCACTTCAGAAATTTCTTTTGGTTTTCCACTGAGAAACTTTTGATAACTTCCCAAAACATCTCAATGACATAATGCTCCTGAAAGCATGAAATAAAAACTCAGAAGCCCGAAGTTTCCACACGTGAGATCCTCCAACATCATCTACAATTATGATATTTAATTGACTTGACATCATAATTTAGATTGCATAACTATAATATATCTTATATTCGATATCCTAAATCAAGAATTATTCTACCTCCAAAGCAAGGTTAATCCTACTAATCTTCTTGCAAGATTTCACAATTTCAAATTTTCTCGAAGAACAAATACGCGGAAAAGAAAGAAGAAATACATATGCAGAAAAAAGGGTTAATAGAACTTACTTTATGATAACCACTTGAATAAGTGGTATGTGTCCGTAGATCATCAACATCCAAGCTGTCCAGTGAACCTGATATCAAAAGCTGAAAAGAAATAGACCAGTCAATTAGCCATTGGCCCATGATATGACCTAAATTAGGGTTTCTTTTTATGTTTTCCATATTTTTTCCCATCATAATGGATTTCTTCTGGCACATCTTTTGCCCTCACAAGGGCTTTAGTTGTCACCAGTAAGAGTCCACGTAGGGCTAAAAATAATCTAGTTTGCTCTGTATATTTTTCAGATTTTAATGATTGGTAAAATTATGCCTTCACACTTTTTTTAATCATGAGCCTTACACCTCTTTGGGAATGATCAACTTGAATCTTAAGGAATGGACTGGTTTCCTTATCCTGAACCTGAATCTTCAATCATCAAGGCAACCCACATCTATCCCTTCCCCTGGAACTGATTCCAAATTGGTTTATGGGGTTTTTGATAGTCGCAAGTGATCAGAAGTCACGTGATTGAACCTTCAGGTGAACTCAATAGGGAAGACCCTGATGTCTCTAGGGTCTAGGCTTGGGTGGGTGCGGTGGTGCCCAGATCACCAGATTATCAAAAGAAAAGGTCATGTGTCCTCCTAATCATCATAGGTTCTTGCTTCAATTCATTAAGGGTTTCACATCACATAAAAATTAAAGCTCAACAACACTATCGAAACTACTCTAACCCCCCTACCACACACTAAGAAGAATATGACCTATGAAGAATAAAAATCCAAATCTTGGTGCTTGACCCAGAAGTTACTTTGTATGGTCTAGGGAAAGAAAACATTCCTCTAATAAGTTCCTCTTATTAACTTATTTTCAAAAGAGTATAATTAAAACTAGCATGAAGCAAGATTCAAGATTCAAGACACACGAGGCAGTTGATGTGCGATGATAAACAAGTCACCAAGAGATGATATAACAGCAAAACAACCTTTTCATGCAAACCATGTAAACTAAACTCAGTGAGTCAATGATACCTGGAACTCATCCTCATTGAACATATCAATCCATTCTTTCTGTATGAGCTGCTGAAACCCTCTCAAGAAATGAGAACTTTGCTGCCGTATCTGAGGATGACATTTTTTTCCCATCAAAATTAGAGTAGGGAGAGCACTTTGGATAAACCAAGGACAATCTATGCTATGGCAATACCTGAAAGTTCAAACGATGATTGGCAACAAGATGAATGAATGTGATGACATTTTCACTGGTGACACGACGGTTTTTTCCTCCAGGGAGTAGCTCTTCTTCTGTTTGCTCTCCATACTCATTGTTTATAATAACAAAATATAGCTCCAGTTCGGAAATGTCACCTTCAAAATGCTGTCCAGAAAAATCAAATGGGAAGACCCCAGAATTTAAGATAAGGAGTGAGAAAAAGATTCTACCAGGATACTATATTGATCTTGATCATTGATCAAGGGAGGGAAATGTGGTATCAGCAAAAAGTGATACCAGAGGATACACACCTTTAAGAAAATAAGGTGGCGATACAATTCAGGATCCAAGGATGGCAAGTCATTCAGATAGTTGTACCTGTTGTGATAAGCATTGGAAAAATTCAACGTTTGGTTAAAGATTAACAATTCCCTACACGGAATATAATTCATCGACATACCATGTAACCATGCAACGTTAAAATCTCATCAATTATATGAAAGCAATGTACAAATCGGATGATGAAATCAAGTGCAGACTTTACTCGAGTATGGAGAAAAAAAAAAAGGTATGGAGTAACTCTGTAAGTGCAGATCTAGAAAGTGAATGTAGCATCAAACTCCCAAATTCCACAATTGGAAGTTAGCAACTGACAACCTTACTAGTGGGCAGTTCACCCAGAATAAAATGTAAGATTTCTGGAACCCTAAACATGTCTAGTAACTTGCAACTAGTCAATGTTACGGGCATCAATACTACGATTAGTGGATTAATGCATAAAATACAAAACAGTAGGGCAGTAAATCCTTTAAAACCTTACTTCTGTTTTAACTTGCTCAAGAAGAATGTTGCAAAAGGTATATCAACAAGAATTCCTTCAAACATGGCCTACAGGAAGAAGGGTAAAACAGCATCCTGTCAAAAATCGCTTAATGTGATAGATATCTCCAAGCATGACTGCTTGAGAACTAAAGAAAAATTAAGAATGTGAGGCATCGGAAAACCATTGAACTGGGCAACAACTTCTATAATAGAAAAACATGCAGAACTTAGGAACACAGCAGATTTCAAATTACTACATTTTATTTATATTTTTTTTTTCTTTTTCTTTTTCTTTTTTTTTTTTTAATTTATATTTTTATACTCTTATGTCAGGTAATAATAAATGTTTCAACATTCAACCAAAGTAAACTGTATGTATGATTGGGTGTTATCGACATACCTTTGCCAAAAGAACTCCAAGGAAGTGAAAAAATTGGAGATGTTGCTCGTGTATCATTCCCGAACCAGGATTGGGGTAGAGCAAATGATCAGCTGTTTCCTGGATTACCAAGCAGAAAATTGCTTTAAATTAGAAGAGCTGAACAATACGTACCCACATATTACTGAAATTTTAAGAAATAGACTTCAAACCATCAATTTTCTTTGAAAAGTGATTTCAAACAACTATGGCAATTTCATCGTGATTCACATTGTGCAACAATACCACGAGATTAACAAAGCCATGCTAATAATAAAGAATGTCATAATAACCTTAAATAAACCATACTGCACATCAAAGGCTGCCCGTGTAATGTTCTCCATGAAATCTTTGAAAATGCCACCACCATCAATTCCTGCCTCCTCAACTCCAAATTCATTAACAAAGGACACACGTATCTGCATGCAGAAAAATGAAGCAATTGAACCAACACAAACAAGAAAAAACTAATAAACAATTACAACGCTACAACTATAAGATGCAGAAGAGGGAGGGGGGAAAGGGTCAGTTTTTCATGAGGCCAAGGAGAAAGAGAGAAAAAGTAAGGTAACAATTTAGTTTTTCATAAATCATGGAAGTCTGAAATTACCGATCCTCGAAGATCATCTTCAGACAATGCACTCATTTGACTAAAAGCATCTTCCAATATATGATTCCGTCGAATTCTAAACCGGTTTCTGGCAAAAACCGCATGAGATCCATTCCTCTGCCTAGCTGCTGCTAGTTGTGACTGCGAAATGGGTTATAGGGAAAGTAACCATAAATAAAAATACCTTATGTATTTCTATAACTCACAGTCACTCGAGAAATATTGTGGATAAAAAAACCAAAGAACAACTTGCTTACAGTGAAAATCTTAACCCTGCTTGTAAATGGTACTAAAAAAGGAGCTCGCTTAAGAATATCATTTGCTCTGGTATTTTCTATCACTGCCTACAAAGAATTAAGGCCAAGTAAATAATTAGAATAAGGATCAGATAGCAAGTCTTCAAAACCAAAATATTCATTGAGAACAATTACCTGAGAAATGAAATAATCATTTACGGCGTCAGCATGGAAGTCACTGGGGGGTGTAAACTGTCGTCTATTGTTCCAGTCTTGCAACTACAATGAGACAATTTAATCTTAGTAGACCAACAGAACGAGGCAGATAATTACACACAAGCCTTTCTCAAGAAGCGTCAAAAAGCTAAGTGCAGGAAGAAAAAACTTTTCCCGTTATACCTGTGACAGGAGCTCTGAGGCAACAATTGTAACCCTGTATTGAATGAATTCAACGGTGTGCCTCTTAGTTACATGGGCACTAGTAGCATGTTTTGCAGAATTACTAGGAGCTGTAGGACTCACCCATAAAAGCTGCCATAGGGCCTGCAGAAAGTAGAATAAATGGCAACATTACAGATATGACTTTAAGTAGACCCTTCTAATTCTTTTTCAAAAAATCTAAAGCAGAAAGTTTTTTTTAATCCAGAAATGGGAGGGAAAGGGCTATAAACATCTGTGTTGAGAAAGTTTCTACTGAGCATAGCATTGCAGCACTGTAATTACAGGTGGCTTTCAAAAGAACTTACCTGTCTTAAAATAATAATCAGGCATCTGATATCCTTTAATGATAGTGGCTTCTCCTGCTCATAAAACTCCTCATTGTCAATTATTGTCAACATGTGCCTGATCCATAATAAAAGAAGTAATCAGGACATGTCTAACCTCACAACGTACCATATGTAACATCAGATCAGGAATTAAAACGAAGTTCAAAAGTAGATAAATAAGAATAAAGAAGGTAATCTTACTTGTACACGGGACAGAAAACAGCCAAAGGTAAGAGCCAACCAGGTGCATCTCCTGATAAATATGCCAACTTCTCTGAAAAGGATGACCATTTTTGGTTCTCATGGCACTTCTTTATAAAAATCCAAAGTACTGGAACTAACTCCGTTCTGTATGCTAGAACAGTCATAATTTGCTCCAGAGGTAGGGTATTGAAAGTGACATGCAGAAAAGCACAGGCTGTACCAACAGCTTTGACCTCATTATCATCAGGACCATCATAAGGGCCACTAACTCGTGAAATCTGTCCAAATAAAGCATTTGCCTGGGAAGCACAAACGAATTCAAAATTGTTGAAAGAAATAGAGATGTTTTGATTAATTAAAATGTTGCTGTCAATGACAACAAGACCAGAAGATAGAATACCAACTGCAGGAGAAATCGTGGATCAATAGCATCACATATCTGCTTTTCAACATCTTTATTCAATGCTAACTCTATTTCTTGATCAGACACAACCACATCGTCATCACCCAATGCAGCACCTATTGACCGCATACATATACAAAAAGTCATTGGCCACTTATACGGAAAGTATAATGAATTAGATAAATTTCATGAGATGGTGGTGAGTACATACTCTCTTTCATATCTCTAAGAGGTGATTTCATCGACGGAAGTAATTCCAACAAGAATGTCGTGACGGAAGCCAGATCTACTGCCTATCCACAACAAATGACATAAAAATGGGCGAAAAAATATAATTCAATTACCACAGATCCTTAGAGTGTGCTGGATTTAAGTAACCAATAATTGTTCTCACTACAATCTATAAAGAATACCTTTTTGCATAAATTATATTAAAAAAAAAGTTGAAGTACATGCATATTCTGTTTCTCTTTATTGAGAAAATATGACCTCTAGACCCTCAGTAACACCATTATATCCAAACACCAAGGTACACAAACCTATAGGAGGATGACACATGCAACTTTGTCAATTGGGTACAGAGGGA
>NW_028326866.1:0-28120 GCF_027475165.1 Benincasa hispida
TTAGTTCTATTATCTTTTGTGGCTTCTCCAAGAGGTTGTAACAAGTGATAATAATAGATATTTGTTATTTTATTCATTTCTTATGGTGAAACTGGAGTGGACTTCTACTAAATAATTTTTCAGTCGAGTAGCATATTGTATTTTCTAATGTCAGTTAGAAATTCAATATTCATTATTATAGTATTCTAATTTCTTAAATATAAAATTTAAAATCCTGTTTATTTATATATTATTTTTATAAATCATTAGGTATAAATGTATATATTAGTTCTAACACTTAGCCTGACATAGTTATTACCCCGTTTCGTCAACACTAGAAGCTTCCATCTACTAGCTTAGCTGGTCTATGGTGTTAGCCACCTTAATACTGCCAGTTTTTTATTTTTATTGAACATAGAATGTGTGTGTGTTCATTAATAGATGTGTTATGCATAATTTCCATGTTAAGTAGTTTCTAATTTGACTGAAAATATTTTTGGACAGATGTTAAGAGCAATTAACCTCATAATGTAGTCTAATTATGATGAAACAATTTCTGGCTCGGTTTGGAATTGTTTAATGAAAACTAGAACGTTGTATCTTGTAGGCCGATGAAAATTTAGCTTCAGAAATAGAAACAGATGTCAAGGAGGAAAGCACAAGGTTTGGTCCTGTGGATTCAGTTAAGGTAACGAACATTTTTCCCCTCTCCTTTCCAAATTTCGGTCTTTCTGTTTGTAAATTAATATTGTTTTGAAAAGCAAAATTCTATCAAGATAATGTGAATCTTTGCTGGAATTTTAGCATTTCGAAAATAAAGTTTTGGCATTTTAGGTATAAATTTATATATTAGGTACAAGAGTGCTTTGTTGATTTTTTTTATGAGAAACAGTCAGAAAAATTTCATTGATAGTATGAAATTACAAACGGGGAAATCAGCGTGAGAGATTACATAATAGTATTCTGTAGGGGTGTTTATGGGTTGGGTTGGGTTGGGTTGAAAGACTTTTTAGACCCAACCCAATTGTTCGGGTTGTAAATTTCTTCAACCAAAATAATCCTTATTAAAAAATGAACCCAACCCAACTATGAAATATTTGGATTGGGTTAGTTCGGGTTAATTGGGTTATTTATTTAAAAATTTGTTTTAAAAAGAAGCAAAACGTAAAAAATGTAAAAATCTAATTTAATTATTTTCATATATCGAATTAAGATTAACAACTCAATTTCAATTTATATAGTGAAAATTTTCTTTCTAAAGTGCAAAGAAACTACTTTTAAGAGTTGTTGAAGAATAAATTATTAAAAAAATATTGGAATTAAATAAAATTAAAATCAATACATGTATAAATAATTGTGTTATAAGTAATAAAAAAAATATTTTGAAGTTAATAATAAATTTGGGTGGTTCGAGTTGGTTCGGGTTATATTTGGTGAACCCATGAACCAATCCAACTCATAAAATTTTCATTTATTTGAATCCAACCTAAATGAGTTATAACCCAACCCAAACCACACGAGTTGGGTTGAGTTGATCGGTTTTTTGAACACCCCTATTATTCTAATGTATGGTAAGAGATGTAAGACTATAATCACAAAAAGATGGGGTGAGTTTACACCAAGTGAGAGCTGTATACAAAAGATGATAAAAAAGCGGGCGACTATCTTCAAAGACTTGATTGTTGTTGAGATAATATTTGATCTATTATTTTTATTTTATTTTTTGGTTTGGTTGGATATAGGTTTGTGAAAACCATCCACAAGGTGTGGTTCTGATAAGATTCAAGGATAGGAAGGATGCTCAGAAATGTATTGAGTTGATGAATGGCAGATGGTAATACATTTTGTTTCTTTAATTTTCTTTTTTGTTTTCAAAAGTTAAGGCTCCCTTTGGTAACCATTTGGCTAAGAATTCAACTATTGTATTTAAGAAAAATGGAAATCTAATAGACCCACCATATTTAGAAAATATGATAGAAGAATTAACAAGAAAAATAGGAAGGGGGGGGGGTACAAATGTAAATGAGGAAGAGAATATAGGTAGTTAGAGGAGAATGAAGAGTGGGGACCACTATGGGGGAAAATCTGTTATTGTTGTTGCTGAATTAGTATAAAGCATGAGGTAGGGGAGAGGGATAGATATAGAAGTTTTATTTTGAATTAAGCTTGCGAGCTTGTAAGGGAGGAGGTCTCGGCTTCCTAGGCTAATTTGAGCCAAAACTGTGAATAGATAATCGAGTTCTTATCAATTTGGTATCAGAGCTGTTCCTTCTAGGGAAGGGTATGGTGAAGAAGATGGAGGCAAGATTATCAGCAGTGGAAGAGCAACTTACCTTACTACAAGTAGGGATGGAAAACAGAATGGATCAACGATTCGGGGAGATGCAACAAGTTACCGAGAATGTTATGGCAGCTAAGATCGAAGCTCTGGGAGAGACATTGGAGCAGAAAATGATTCGCGCATTGGAGGTTTGGTCGAAGAAGTCGGAAACACTCGAGGGCGAATCAGGTTCATTTGAGAAGACAATGACGGACAAAGGGAAACAGCTGACGAAAGAAGATGTCGGGGAGAGGAGAGAGGTACCGTTATTTGATATGAGATTGAGAAAGCTAGAAATTCCTATATTCAAAGGGGAAATAGGGGAAGATTCGATGGGCTGGTTTCATAGGGTTGAAAGGTATTTCGTGGTCAATCGTTTATCAAAGAAGGATAAAATCGAAGCAGCGATACTATGTTTGGAAGGGGAAGCTCTGGAATGGCATCAGTAGGAAGAGGAGAGGACGTCGATGAATACTTGGGTGAAGTTCAAAGAACAGCTCCTGCTACACTTTCTACCGGTCAAAGAAGAAGATCGGAGAGCTAAGTTCCTCACATTGAAGTAGGACGACAGTGTTCGTGCGTATCGGTGGCAGTTCGAGCAGCTATCGGGACCATTGAAGGATCTTTCAGATGAAAAGTTGGAAAGCAAATTCATCAGCGGGCTGAAGGAAGATATCCAAATCAAGATGAGAATGTTCAAACTAATTGGGCTGAAGGAGAAGATGAGGATGACCCAGATCATCGAAGATATTGAAGAAGCCCGAAGAAAGAAATGGGGCGGAGGCGACCCAAGCCCATCGAAATCCACTGGTATGTCTTCAAACTCGGGCCTCAATACCACCACGGGTCAAACAGGCCATAGCCCAAACCAAGACAGCCCGAACAATTTCTCTCAACTCGATCCGCAGTGGAGGTACGTCTTCTAACTCGGTCACACTGAAGGATGTAAATGGGAGGTCGTTCACGGTCGATGCGTTCAAACGGCTGTCCGACAGTGAGATGCAGAATCGGAGGGACAAGGGACTGTGCTATCGTTGTGACGAGAAGTATACCTCGGGGCATTGTTGCAAGAGAAAAGAATTGAGCATTCTGCTGTACCATGACGGTGAAGGGGATGAAGAGACGGACGACGCAGTGGAGGAACCAGGCGAAGTTGATATTCCAACGGCCACTACTCTGGAATCCATGGTAGTTGAGACTATCGAGCACGAAGCGGTGGAGCTTTCCTTCAATTCTTTCGAAGGAATTGACTCGCCTCGAACAATTAAGGTCAAGGGGGCTATTGGGGATAGGGATGTGGTCGTCCTCATCGATAGCGGAGCATCCCACAACTTCATTGACAGGGAGCTGGTAACGACTCTGAAATTATCGCAAACGCCCACGACAAGCTATGGAATTATGTTGGGAACAAGAACCTCAGTTAGGACGACGGGTATCTGCAAAGGGGTAATCTTTAACCTCCCTAGCCTCACAATTATTAATGATTTCTTCCCTTTACCTCTGGGCAGCGCCAATGTAGTATTGGGAGTACAGTGGCTGATAACATTGGGACGAGTTGAATGTGATTGGAGCACATCGAAAATGGATTTTCAAATCGGAGATTGGCAGGTGCATTTGAAGGGAGATCGCAGTTTGATGAAGGTCCAAATATCCCTCAAATCGATGATGAAATTGGTTAGGGAAGAAGGCCAAGGCATATTGCTCGAGTTGAATTCTCTTTTGACTGCAGCAGGGGAAGACAGAGGCCGAACAGAGGAAGGAAGCGATCCAGAAATCTGGGAAGTTCTGAAGGGATACCAGTCGGTATTTCAAACAGTAGAAGGGTTCCTCCAGTACGACACCATGAGCACCATATTGAACTAAAGCTAGGTGCTGGACCGGTGAACGACAGACCATAAAGGTACCCTCAGTTCCAGAAAGATGAGATCAAGAAATTGGTAGAAGAAATGCTCATCGTTGGGATTATCCAACCAAGTGTAAGCCCGTTCTTCAGCCCCGTGTTATTAATTAAAAAGAAGGATGGGAGCTGGCGATTTTGTGTTGACTATAGGGCCTTGAACTAAGCCACGATACCAGATAACTTCCCCATTCCGATGGTCGATGAACTTCTTGACGAATTAGCCGGAGCACAAATCTTCTTCAAAATCGACCTGAAATCCGGCTACCATCAAATTCGAGTGGCACCATCAGACATCCACAAAACGACATTCTGAACTCATGAAGGCCACTACGAGTTTCTAGTCATGTCATTTGGATTAAGGAACGTCCCATCAATGTTCCAATCAGTAATGAACGAACTCTTACACCCATATTTACGAAAATTTGTATTGGTGTTCTTCGATGATATCCTAATTTACAGTTCTTCATTATGTGATCATGTGCGCCATTTGTCCCTGGTGTTGCAAGCGTGGGAAGATAATCAGTTTATGGCCAACCTCAAGAAATGTACCTTCGCGGCCAATCAGATCGACTACTTGGGCCACATAATATCAGCTGAAGGAGTGGCTGCTAATCCCTCGAAGGTTGAGGCTATGCTGCAATGGCCCACCCCGACCACAGTGAAGCAATTAAAGGGATTTTTGGGGTTGACCGGATACTATCGCAAGTTTGTAGTTCACTCCATTGCCTTCCCATTAACACAACAACTTAAGAAGGATAAGTTACAATGGAACGAGGAAGCACAGGAGGCTTTCGAGACATTGAAGCAAAAAATGGCTCAACTCCCCACCCTCAAGCTCCCTGATTTCAACCAAGTATTCATAGTGGAAACGGACGTGTCAGGAGTAGGAGTTGGGGTGGTATTGATGCAAGAAGGACGACCAATAGCCTACTTCAGCAAAGCTCTCCCACCAATGCATCGCCTCAAAGCCGCATATGAACGAGAACTAATTGCCATAGTTATAACTGTGCAGAAATGGAGGCCCTATCTCTTGGGGAGGAAGTTCATCGTGCGGACGGATAAAAAAAGCCTCAAATTTCTGTTGGAACAACGCATCATCGCGAGAGATTATCAGAAATGGGTGGCCAAGTTGATCGGGTATGATTTTGACATTGAATACAAGAGGGGACTGGAAAATTCAGCTGTCGATGCCCTGTCTAGATTGCCTACCACGATGGAATGACTATGCTGAGCGTGATTAATTCACTTAATCCAGTAGTATTCGCTAGTCAAGTCGAGCAAGACCCGGAGCAACAAGGTGTTCGGGACAATATTTGATTGGGACAGCCGCACCCCCAAGGTTATTCACTTCAAGGAGACCTGCTATACAAAGGAGGTAGACGATCGTATTGGGAGCATTTAATGCTCATTGTTTAGTAAAAGTCGCGCGCTAGACGATCGTGTAGTTAGCAAGCCTCATCGCTTAGTTACTACATACACGACCGTGCGGTATACGATACTAAGGCATTCGCTAAGCGATCATTTAGGCAATGGTGCTTTTCCGCATCGTAGTCGTTTAGACGATCGTGTAAGGCGCGCGTTGTGCGGAGTGCGCTAGGCGATCGCGTACCTGAAGTTTTATCGCTTAGTAAAAGGTACATAATCATTGCTAAACGATCGTTTATCTTTGGGAGCGTTGTTAAGTGATAGATGAAGTGTTTGTTCTTTTGTATAGAAAATTACGGGGAGTTTGGTACACGATGGTTGGAGACGCATTGCTTCTCCCGGACGGATCAAGACCCGGTTCGCCTGTTTGAACCGGAAACTCCTTGTTTTTGTAATAGTTAGCTTTATTTTTGTGGTTTTAAGGAAATTCTACCCGGTTCATCAACATTTGTTTATTATACATGTGATGTATGGTGCTTATATGGCAAAGTGTTTGACATATAGTTTTAAAACCCACCTTAGGTTGTGCAATTATTCATGCATCATGTATTATAAATGTTATAATCTAACATGAAGAAATTACAAAAAAACATGCGCATGTATCATGAAATATAAGAGTTATATTTTGCATGCAGTGAGCATTATCATGTATCATCCTTTTATTATAAGTGTTATACTCTAAAGGTGGATAGAAGCATGTTATGCTTGTTTCATTGCTATTTTGTATAAGTGTTATATAAAAGAAGTAGCAATGAATGAACGATGCATTGAGCATGACACTTAGGCTATTTATAATCGTTATGAATTCCTTGCATGTCTTAGTTTTGCATTGTGGTTTTAGTTGTTTCCATTTATAAGTGTTAAAAAAGAAATTAGAACTAAAATCAATAAGAAATAGTTGCATGCAGACTTAGGGTGAACTAAAGTTTTTAAAAAGGGTTTTAAAATTGGGTTGAGATAGACCTAAGTTCAAATGGTTCTAAAGAGTTTAGTAACCTAGATTAATCTTTTAAAATGGGTCTAATAGGATTAAATTGGTTGAACTAAAAGATTAAATTTGTTTTAAGTCTTTCTATAAGGGACCTTTTGTCTAAAGCAAGTTCTGATTAGGCTGGGGTTCTTAAGTTGATGGAAACGGAACACCCCTACCTGGAAACCTACCTGGAAAGGTGAATTAGATAGATTTTCATCAAGCATGCAATAATTTTGGTCAAAGACTCCATTAAAGAGTTTAGTGGATGATAATAAAAAAGTTGTTTAACTATCCAAGGTAAAAGTTACTATTGGGAAAACCTAAAAGTCACTTAGTTAAAATCCTTAGCCCTGTTTTTTCTAAGTAAGCTAAACCCTAGGTTATAAAATACTTAGTGGGAGGAAGAGATGTATCTGATATGTCTATGATTCCACTAATGTTTCTCCCTGAATGTTCACATCGTGAGATTCATGCTTGGGCTTGTGGTGCCCTGAGAGCATCCCACTTCGGATAGTGTTTGCATGATTCAATATCAAGGTGGACGGAGAAAGTGTTTATAGTAAGTGGGTGAATGGTGTGTGTTAACACGTCATATGGTCTCTGTCATTGGTTCACACCGTGAGATCATTGTACTCCCTCATGGTGCCTGGGAGTGTCCCCCTTCGAATGGGTTTTGTGCAGTTGGTCAAAAACAAGGTGAACTCCAGATATGGATAGGGTCGCTTTAGGTTTTGCCCCAATTAGATTTTTTCCCTTCGAATTGGCTACTTGGGGGCAGATCTCTAGGGCCTAAAATGGCAGGTCACACTTACGGGAGATTGTTAAGTAAATTAATGATCTCTTGACCAAATCAATGATGACTGGTTGAGAACTTCTCAATTTAGAGGATGGACAATTGACCTCCCTTCGGTAGCTTTTGTCCTAAACCTTTGAAGCGTCCTTGCGAAACTAGATGTCACACAGGGTTCATATTAGTTTTTCTAAAACCTTATAGGATGTTGTTTTTTTTACAATAGGTATTTGCTTAAAATCTAACGTAGTTAAATGTGTCTTTCTTTTTAGTAACTCGTTAGAATTTCCGTTTAGTGCTTTTAATATGATCGAATACATACAGTGGATTGTGTAAAATGTATTTCGTGGCAAACGACCTCGAATTTTTCATGGTTGAGGAATATCCTCAAGTCCCAACCCTTGATGCACCGCGAAGTGTTTGCAATGCATATGCGGTATGGATGAAGGCTAATTCGTTGGCCTGACTTCACATTTTAGCTAACATACCTGTTGTTTTGGCCAAAAGGGTTGAGCACATGATCATTGCACGCGAGATCATGGACTCGTTACACGATATGTTTGAACGTCAGTTCTTACTTTTCGAGCATAAAGGGATGGATGACAAAACCAGTTGTGTTAGTTGTTCTGACACTAATCTCACTACTCTCCAAAAGAGGAGGAAAGATAGTAAATCCGATTTATTGGTCTTGGAGATGTGTTTGGTAGATAATGATAATTCTGCCTGGATCTTAGATTCGGGTGCTACCAATCATGTCAGTTCCTCTTACCAAGGATTCAGTTCTTGGCAAACGTTGCCACAGGGAGAGATGACTCTACGAGCCGGTACTGGTGAGGTTGTTTCAGTTGTTGTTGTAAGTAGGCTAAAGTTATTTGTTGACAATAAATGTTATCTATTACTGGATAATGTTTTCGTAGTTCCTCATATTAAGAGGAACTTAATCTCGGTTTCTTGTCTCATTGAACAAGAGTATATTGTCGTCTATTATGAGAATAAAGTGTTTATTTTCAAGAATGGAATGGAGATTGGTTATGGTTCAATGGAAAGTAACTTATATGTACTAAGGCCATTAGTCATAAAAGCCTTGTTTATAACTGAAATGTTCAGTAGGGCAACAACAGCTAAAAGACCAAAGGTATCTCCTAAGGAAAACGCCGATCTTTGGCATCTAAGGTTAGATCACATCAACCTCAATAGGATTAAGAAGTTTGTGAAAAGTTGACTTCAAAAGAGTTTAGAAGAAAACTCTTTGCCGGTGTATGAATCATACCTCGAAGGCAAGATGACCAAACGACCTTTTACTGGAAAAGGTTACAGAGCCAAGGAAGCCTTGGAGCTTGAACATTCATACCTCTGTGGTCCGATGAATGTTAGGGCTCGGGGTGGGTATGAATATTTCATCTCTTTCCTAGATGATTATTCAAGGTTCAAGTATCTCTACCTATGCAATGTAAGTCTGAAGCTCTTGACAAGTTCAAGGAATATAAGGCTGAAGTTGAAAACTTGTTAGGTAAAAAGATAAAAACACTACGATCTGATCGTGGTGGAGAGTACATGGACCTCCAATTCCAAAATTATATGATAGAACATGGGATTGCATCCCAACTCTCGGCCTTTGGTACACCTCAGTAGAATGGTGTATCAGAAAGGAGAAACAGAACCTTATTGGACATGGTTCGATCTATGATGAGTTATGCTCATCTTCCAGACTCGTTTTGAGGTTTTGTAGTGGAAATTGCATGCTATATCCTGAACAATGTTCCCTCGAAAAATGTTTCTGAAACACCTTTTGAACTATGGAGAGGCGGTAAAGGTAATTTACACCACTTCAGGATTTGGGGATGTCTGACACATGTGCTAGTGACTAACTCAAAGAAGTTAGAACCACATTCGAAGGTTTGCCTCTATGTAGGCTATCCCAAGGAAACGAGAGGTGGATACTTCTATGATTCGAGTGAGAACAAAGTGTTTGTTTTTACAAATGCTATCTTCTTGGAAGAAGACAACATCCGGGATCATAAGCCACAAAGTAAGCTCGTTTTACGTGAGACTAAGACTACTGAGGGTTTAACAGGAGTTATTAAACAGGCCGACAGATCAACAAGAGTTGTTAAGGTCGAAACATCTAGTCAACCAGCTCAAAAGTTGACTGAATGGATTTCTACATGGGTTTGACTGAAGCCCACTGGATTGGATTGCTATGAACCCATTGGATTGCTACATGGGTTTGACTGAAGCCCAAAATGTCATTTCGAATGATGAGGTCGATGATCTGTTATCTTTTAAGAAAGCAATGGAGGATGTTGACAAAGATGAATGGATTAAAGCCATGACGCAGTGGGAGGGCTATGAACCCACTAGATTGCTACATGGGTTTGATTGAAGCCCAAAATGTCATTTTGAATGGTGAGGTCGATGATCTGTTATCTTTTAAGAAAGAAATGGAGGAAGTTGACAAAGATGAATGGATTAAAGCCATGAACTAGAAAATGGAGTCTTTGTACTTCAATAACATCTGCAAGCTTGTTGATCCACCTGATGGGGTAAGACCTATTGGGTGCAAGTGGATATATAGGCGAAAGAGAGTGTAGATGGAAAGGTGCAAACCTTTAAGGCTCGACTCATGGTGGAAAATTATACCCAGGTTGAGGGAATTAACTATGAGGAAACTTTCTCACTTGTTGTCATGCTGAAATTTATCCAGATTCTTCTATCCATAGCCATATTTTATGATTATGAAATATGGCAAATGGACGTGAAGACTGCCTTTCTTAATGGTAATCTTGAGGAGACCATCTATATGACTCAACCAGAGGGATTCATAGTTCTAGATCAAGAGCAAAAAGTTTGCAAGCTTAATAGGTCCATTTATGGGCTAAAACAAGCATCTAGATCATGAAACATCAGATTTAACACTGCGGTCAAATCGTTTGGCTTTGATCAAAACGTTGATTAGCCTTGTGTTTACAAGAAGATCATAAACAACTTAGTAGTTTTCCTGGTACTGTATGTGGATGATATCCTACTCGTTGAGAATGATGTAGGGTATCTGACTACCATTAAGAAACGGTTAGCTGCCCAGTTCCAAATGAAAGATTTAGGTGAGGCACAGTACGTTCTAGGGATCCAAATCATTCAAGATCGTAATACCAAACGGTTAGCCCTGTCTCAGGCATCATACATTGATCAAATGTTGATCAGGTACAGGATGCAAGATTCAAGAGGGGTTTATTATCCTTCAAGCGTGGAATCATTTTGTCTAAAGATCAATGTCCTAATACACCTCAAGAGATTGAGGAGATGTGACAGATTCTCTATGCTTCAGCTATAGGAAGCTTGATGTATGCAATGTTGTGTACCGGACCCAACATTTTCTATGCAGTAGAGATTGTCAGTCGGTATTAGTCCAATCCAGGATTTGATCACTGGACGGCGGTCAAGACGATCCTCAAGTATCTTCAGAGAACGAGGGACTACATGCTCGTGTATGGAGATAAGAATCTAATCCCTACATGATACACGGACTCTGACTTTTAAACTGGTAGAGATTCTCGCAAATCAACATCGGGGTCAGTTTTTACCCTAAATGGAGGGGCTATAGTATGGTGAAGCATCAAGCAAGGATGCATCATGGACTCCAATGTGGAAGCCGAATACGTAGCTGCTTGGGAAGCAGCTAAGGAAGCTGTTTGTCTGAGGAAATTTCTTTCAGATTTGGAAGTTATTCCAAATATGAATTTTCCTATCACTCTGTATTGTGATAACAACGGGGCTATGGAAAATTTGAAGGAGCCTTAGAGTCATCTTCGGGGTAAGCATATAGAATGAAAATACCACTTGATCAGAAAGATTGTGCATCACGGTGATGTGATAGTCACGAAGATCGCATCGGAGCACAATGTTGTGATCCCTTTATAAAGGCTCTCACGGTTAAACTGTTCAAGGGTCACTTGGAGAGTCTGGGTTTACGAGACATGCGACATCTTGTCTAGGGCAAGTGGGAGACGATACCGGGGTATGCCCTAGTTTACTGTATATTGTACATGTTTATATTGTATTGTACATTAGTCTCCCGAGGCATTAAAACAAGTGGGAGATTGTTGGCATTGGTGTCCTAATTCTCCCGGGTCTCGTTTGTTTGTAATGATACACATTGTTTTATGAATAAAATAACTGTTATTTCATTATGGTATTTACTCATATCTAATAAACAAAGCTTCATGGTTATCTTATGTGAACTTAAGTCGATCATGCCTTAAGTGATAACCAAAATAGGCCTGTAGTATAAGGATTAAGGTGGGATACCTGATCCTGGTGACACTACAGATACGACCCGCTTTGTAGAGGTTTGCAAGTGTTGTAAACTACTACAGATGGTAGATCCTGATCATTCATGTGGAGACATGTGAGCGGGGGTGTCCTATAAAAAGAGTTTGTATAAGATCGGACCACGAGATGACTAGACTTTGTATATAACACCGTTGATACTGAAGACTTACATCTTACCTAAACGACCATAGGTGACACGACCTCAATCCTGAGTGTTTTGGAAACTCCTGCCTTTGAGAGCGGTCTTCTGATTACTATGGGTGAGAATGGCCAGATTGCCAACTTAACATGCCTACCTTTTTGGAGACTTGTCTGATGTAAGAGTTGGGAACTCAATACACAAGATGGAATTCACTTCTTTCCCGAAGTAGGGATAAGTAGAGAGATTGCTCCTTTAAGGGCTGATTTCAAAGCTTGAACATAGTGGCCATAACTTCTCTTTGGAAGAGAGGACTCAGTCATAGTAGGACTATGACTTATGTTCATTAGAGGATTCAGTGGTACTTAAGGAGTTAGATATAACTACAGGGGCATAACGGTTATTGGCCGAGCTGTACTTACAAGCTATCTGTGAAGTGTTGTCGCACTGTTGATTGGTTAGGATGGACACATAATATATCTGTGGTAAGGAGAGTTCAGCTGTCGATCTTTAATAGAGTGCCTGACAGTTAATGGATGGTGGATCCTGTGACTAAAGAGTTTAGTCAGTTATTCACGTACCGTTGAAGCTTCAAGCTACAGGTCCATAAGGTCCCCTTGGTAACTCAATGGATTCAGTTGAGGACCAGTTCTTGGTGTTGATTTGAAAATTTCAAATTGACAAGAGGTAATTCAAGTATATATGTTATGATCGGTATGATGTATGAGATACGTCTAGTGGAGGATTAATATAAATGAGATTTACATTAAGTACCATGGAATAGAAAAAGACCTATGGTTTATATGTTTCATGAGATGAAATATTAAAACTATAGGTTATAAATATATTATAGTAAGTTAGTTATCATTTATATTTATAATAATATTAATTATTGGATAATTATCCATTTTTCTCTAATAACCAATTGAGTGGGAGGTTATTGGTGGTTTCATGGTAACCGTGTGATAAAAAGGAAAATTATTTCCTAATTTTAGTAATCAAGCATTTTGTTGAATTTGAGATTTCCATTTTCGGAAAATTCTCACAGAAATTTGTCAAGTAAATAAGATTTACTAAGCGACAGCTTGGAGTTAGCTAAACAATCGTGGAGTGTTCTTAGGCGATAGACACTCAGCTAAATGATCGCATATCTTTTGCTAGACGATCGCTTAGTTTTTCCTAAACGATTGGACATCAACCTATACTCCATCTCTCACTTGCTCAATCGTTTACATGATTGTGTTTCCTCATGTGTTCTGCCTCAAACCAAGTCCACACAGTGCCCACCCTCTAGATTCTCACACCGAGAATACCAAGGTAGCCTTCTTGATGGTGTCGTACTTAATTCGACATCGTCGAGATTCTGTTGAGGTCGTTCATGTTGTTGGGGGTGCTTGTGACCTTGGCGATCGCTGAGTTCAAGTGTGCGATGATCGTGTAGTGAGCGGTCGTGTTGGACGAGCGTTCATGTGTTGCTGTGTAGCTGTGGTCAAGCATTCATGATCAAGGAGCTTTGTGATGAGTCTACAAAATTGTGTTACTCTTGTCTTTGATCTTTTGTTGAACATGCTGTAATTTCTATATTTTAGCATAACCATATGTTTCTGTTTGCGATTGTAATTGTAAAGTTCATATACGATTGTAATTTGGAATGATCTTTCCGCTGCTCATGGAAATCCTCGTGTTCTATTTCCTTCATAAGAATGGCCAAAACCCATAAATTTACTTTATATTTTGAGTTGTATTTGTATATTTTGGCATCAAGATTCCGATTCCATGAATGGTTGAAGGCTCAAACATCGATTTTAAGGTCGGGCAATTTTCATGTGTTTTATGAGCTTTTGATGTATGTTCTTGGGATTATCTGTTTCTTCTTGATTTCTATTCTTTGTTTGAATATTTAGGATGAACATATTTGTAGATTAAATTGACAACTTAATCATTAATACTCATATGTTTGTTTAGCCCATGCTATGCATGTTGTAGGTGTCCTAGTTGCATCTAAAGCATGCTTAATTTAAGTAGCAATAGGTTTTAGTTATGGCTATGGTTCGATTGCTAGAATTCTAGAATCACCCAATAACGAAAGATAGTGAAATATAAGGAATAAAAATACGTTAGGTTAAATTTGGAAAATTCAACTTAATGTTCTAATCAATCCAAGAGCTTAATGCGGTCAACTAAGTCAATAAGCTTGTGTGACAATACTTAGTTAATTAAGGAATCAACATCATTTTAGTTTTCCTTAGGGAGTTTGTTTGGATTTCCATACATTCGATTAGGCATGAGAAGTAGATAATCCATGAACATTTGCATGATAAATCAATGAATTATAGAAAGTATGAAAGTCTCATTGATCCTGTATCATTCTCTCTCTCTCAATCTATCTTAAGCACTTTAAATTATTATATTTAGTTTTCCAATCAAACCAAAGTCCAGAACTCCCTGGTTTTACTGCTTTCTATAGACCAATTTAGCTTAGAGAGATTTTATCTTAGACTCCCTATGGTTCGACTCCATTTTTGCTACTAAAACTACTTGTTAATTGAAGTTCTTGATTGGTGAATAATAAATTTTACTTGATTGATAGAGAGAGGTCTACGACATCCTCTTTCTTTTTTGTCAGGGGATGAAGAAGGAATTCTTGGGAGAATCCTCTCCATAGCCACATCCAATTCTCCAATGGAGGACCTCGAAGACGATAAAATGTTCTCAAAATAATTAAAGAACAAATGTTGAATTTCAGCTTCAATTTTTGTCCACACCTCTTCCGCGTTTAGGATGTCTGAGATGAAATTTCGCCTTCTGTGAAAAGCATGTCCATGGAACTACTGAAATTTCGCCTTCTTTCGTGAAAAGCATGTCCATGGAACTACTTAGTATTACGATCTCCCCCATTTCAGCCGATTCTCCCTAGATCTGTGTTTCCAATAAATCTCTTCCTCAAGCAACAACAAATGATGCCTTTTCTCAAGATCATGGACCATATGATAGTTTACAAGATATGGGCCATCATGACTGCCTTGGTATCTGCCCAAACCTTTTTGATACTGTCAAACAAGCCCCTGTTCACAACATTCCCCTTTGATACTAGTGGACTAACTCGATTGGTCAGTGAGAAATCCGGAAACAAAGCGACAAATTCATTGTTAGCTGTAAACCGATCCAAACCAAGACTCACCTAGATTGGAGGATCTCATCTATTACACCATGTCAACATGTCACCTCTTTCATAATGAAAGTTGGATATTTAAATCTCCACCCACAATTAGTGCCGAACCATCGTCATTGGAATGGATTAATTGGCTTTTTTTTGTCACGAATTTTCCAGAATGCCCATGAACTCCCTAATCCATGAACATTCCAATAAAGAGTCTTCATTTCTCCCGACGTAGGGGTGTATATCAAACTGACCAAATTAAGGTCGGTTAGTCGGGATTAGAGGTCGATTGGTTGGTTTTTGGTTTTCCTAAAAAAAATTTGAAAATCGACTGACCGATTGATATATATGTATTTTTTTAGGAAAAAAAAAATATATAAAAGCAAGTCCATTACCATCAATCCAAGCACAAGCCTTTTATTTTAGTATCGATCTATTATTATTTTTTATGTTGTCTAATTTTCAAATCCATTGCATGATTTATTTAAATTTTTTCATAAAAAAAATGATTGATTTAAAATTTAAAAAGTTGCTAATTTTATTAACCTAACAATAACACATTATCCATTCATATTTCCTTTTCATTCATCTTGGCTCCTCTTTAAAAAAAAACCAAATCGATCGATGATTAGGCGAATTTCACACTCTTTTTTTGGTTGGTTTTTGGTATCGGTTCTCCCCCAAAACCGACACGATCGATCGATATACACCCCTATCCCGATGGGACCTAGCAGCCTCTGCCGATGCTTGCCCAGAATGTTCGGCCATGGACATAGACTCATCCAATTTTTTATTCTTTTCCATGCAAAAAGAGCTAAATGTTGGAGCCTCCTTCATTTTCTCCAAAACAAAGGAGGAACTTTTGCTTTCAAGCCCCGATCCAAGGCATTCCTTACGCTTCCAAACCATCCCTCTTGAACTTTTGGCATTAAAATGAGCTTGTTTCTGTGAAGGGGACTTTGGGGCTGTGGTTTTTTGCCAACGCACCTTTTAGTTCACATTTACATTAGCCATTAAAGGATTAAAAATTGTACCTATCTACTTGGTTTTTTGGAAATCCAACAGCCGCCAAACGGACCATCGAGATTTATGTTGATACATCGAAAAATTCGCATCGAAATATCAATCAAAATTGGTATCTGGAGACTTCCGCCCCAGCTATAGGCACCCTAACCTCCTTTAGAATCATAAAAGATCCCCACTACGTTGCCTAATCTTTCAGTTTCAGCCATCATTTTATTAAAGCAACAAAGTGGCACATGAAAAAAAATGAAACCAAAACAGAACCCACTTAAATTCCAACTCTGTTGGTATGATAGCGACATCGAATGTTTTAGAATAAGAAGGGGATTATCTTAGAAACATGGTGCATGCTCGAGAACATGTTGTTGATAATACCGAAAATGTGCTATTTTGCTTTGCTTAATTAAAGTTCGTTCTTTAGTTTTATTGGTTTATTTAGTGATTTTATAGGTATTATGCATCTAAGAGGTAAACTGGGCATAAGTAAAAACGGAGTTAAAATTGGCCAAAACGAAGCTCAAATGCATCAATCGAGAAAGGAGTAGAAATTATAGTTTTGCCCCAGGAGGTATGGCGTAGCTGTTGGGGTTGATGTCCTAAAGTCTCGTGTCCTGTAGTTTGTAAACAGTTTGCACGAACGTTTGTGTTGTATAATATATGATATTTTACTTCACTTCTTGATTTTATCAGTTTTTTGTTTTATTTGCTTTACCACAAACCAATAAACCTAAAATCTCTAGTTGTCTGGATGTAACTTAAGCATATATGTGATGACATACAAGTGGATCATGTCTTGAGTGATAACCAAAATAGTATGTAGTATATGGATATATGAGGGAAACCTTATCCTGGTAATGGTACGGATGCGGCCCACTTTGTGAAATGGTCACAAGTGTTGTGACTTGTCACAGATAGTCTGATCCTGATCATTCGTGTAGGGAACAAGCGAGTGGGAGCGTCCTATACAAAGAGTTTGTATAAGACCTGACCACGAAGTATTAATGTCTCATTATATAACACTATTCATGACAGAGACTTCACTTCACTCGGATGACCATAGGTAACATGACCTCAATCCTGAGTGAGTTGGGAACTCTTGCCATTGAGGGCGGTCCTTTGATTTGTATGGATGCGAGTGGCCAGATCGTCGACTCAAACCTACCATTTTGGGGATTCATCTGATTTGGAAGTTGGGAACTCAGCTACAAGATGGAATTCACTCCTTCCCCGAAGCAGGGACAAGTAAATAGATAGCTCCCTTAAGGGTTGATTCCAGGGCTTGAACGATGTGGCGCCACATACCTTCTCTTGGCCCGAAAGGTGTTTACACATAGTTGAACTATGTTGTATCGTACAATAGTCTTCTCCCACTTGTTTATCGTTCTACACGATCATCTCGTTCCTCCATCCTCTACCAATTTCAACAAAGACCACTCTTTAGGTTCTTACTCTGAGAATACCAAGGGCTCTAAGTGGTGGTGTCGTCCCCGCTCCTGCTTGTTCGTTTGCTGCCGTTCGTGTAGACGATCATGCTGCTGGTAACCGACTGTTTGTTGGGCAATAAAGAATGTACAGGTTTGCTTCCGCTGGGTTGAGTTTGATGTGAAGAGAGTCTTCAACTGGTATGTAGACTCAATCTCGGTATTTTATTTATCAAAGCATGCCTATAATTAGTATAAAATTGCATAACTTTTTGTTAGAATATGTGTATGATAATTTGGTCACAATGAAATAGGAAAGATTCGAATGCACTCATGGATACTCTTTTTTAAGAGTTCCTTTAGTAGCTGCACTGCTAGGTACTACACTCGACATTGTTTCTCGAGAGTAGCACTTTCTTGATGTGCAAGATGCAGTGATGCGCTGCTACCTGAGAGCATTATTAGTAAGAGCATTGTGGTGTCAGGTTGTTTTCTATAAATATGTGTTGGTCGATTTAGGATTTTTTTAAGGATTCCACCATTCTGCCACCACATTACTTTCTCTATACTTTTCCACTTCTATTTTCATCCTCATGATAGTTTTTATGATTGGAAGCAGATTTCCATCGACCATGAAGCTGACTGTCGGCTAAGGTAATAGTTCTAGCTTAGGTATTGAGTAGATTTCCCCATGATTGTATGCTCTTTGGATTCTTTTTCTGCTTTTTAATGATTTTGATTATGTTTTCTCATAAATGTCTGACAAACTTGTTGAGATTTTCATAATTGGTAGCTAGGGACTAATTTGCAATACATGACATATAATTGTATTTTGATCCATAAGTAGTAAATGTTAGATAGACTTGTGATTTATTGTCCATGATGAAAAACATTGCTCTATCAACCTGGAGAAGAATCATGTTGAGTGTTTAATTAAGCTTTTCGTATTAGATATTCACCGTAGCAATTTCCTTAATCTTAACGCGGTTAGTTCAATTACTCAGTATGCATCTCATCTAGTTAAACTGGTTAATTATATAATTTGGACTCTCACATAGCTTCTCTAGGTGAGTTGGCTAAGTTAGATAATGTAGGAATTAATTTGATGAATCTATATGACTCAAAAGTCAAAGCTAGATGTTTTAATCGTACCAATTTCATCTCATCATTTACTTTTACGCAATTTATTTTCCTTACAATCAACTCAATTTCAAACTCCCTTTCAGTTACCTCGGGTTGTAACATTTTATTAGAGAAATACGTCGGTTCCTATGGATTCAATCCATACTATCACTACTATATTTTGGGTAGGAACGAAATTATTTGATCCAAAGTTGACGACAAACTCTCGACGATCAATCTGGGTACTACCACTACATCAAAGGTCATTAGGCTATAATCTGAACTGAAATTCTCATAAATCCAACATTAATGAAATTCGTCCCTTTGTTGTCACACTCACTTGATGCCTAAATATCCGATTCCTAATGGAGAGGAATCTGGCCATAAATCCCCAAATAAAGAAATTCAAGTTTTACACCTTTCGTTGTATTTTATTTTTTTTTCTTTTTTCAATCCTATTTATGTATGTGTGTGTATATATATAATCCCATTTGATCTAATTTTTACTTTTGAAAGATTCAAGAGTCAGAATCTTTCTCAAATTAATTTAATTTTAGCTAAAATATCCCAAATTAAAGAAAAAAAAGCCAACAATTTAAGATAAGTAATTTATAATTAACGAAAACTCGGGATGATATAGATAGAATGATCAGTCCCACTTGAATGTTCTCGACATGCAACTCTAATGTATGAATTGTAATATTCAAGAAGGCTTTCCTAGCTAAACTCGACACAATTTCAAAGGCTGAAATTCAATTCAATGTAATCTCAAACAACTTATTGGCAAGGCTTTAGATAGTCTTCCAATGAAAATCCAAATACTACACTATAACTCATAATAAAATGGCAAAAATATCCATTATGTCATAAAAGAATAAAATTAGAAAATACTAAAATTATATTAAATTATTAAATAAAATATAAATAATAGTTTATTGTTCTAGATAGTTCATATCACCAATTAATACCGTTGATAAATTTCTATAAAAAATAGAAGTATATCACCGAGATGTTAGAAGTCTATCAGTTATATGACTTGATAGACCGATGCATTGTGAATATAATAAAATAATGGTGTATATTGCGATGGTGGTGTATGCGTTGTGCATGCAAGTTTTCCTAGCAAAATCTAAGTATAAATCCTACTAGGTTTCCTGGTAAGCCCAAGGTCGAACACAGGGACTATGGAGACAGTATGCGACGGTAATTTCAGATTACTTTGCATTGACAAATAAAACAAAGAGTTGGTTGGTATGTTTGTTTAAGGTATAGATTCTATGCGGCGGAATTGAGAAAAGAGTTAATAACAAAGGAAGTTATAATGAGTATGCGGGGGAACGAGTTGAGAAGGGATTTAGCTAGCGCTTCCTGAGATTGCGTTCACGCTATACGATCATGCTACACATACACAACAACAATTCATCTTCCAATGTAAATGCCATAGCTCCTATTTCTAAGACGCATGTGATGTATGCGATGATGTCAATAGGACTTATTCCTAAGTCTCTATTCTTGTCTATGCGGTGATGAATGATGCACACATATACAAGGTGACTGTATACTATCATATCCTATCTCTAGGGTGCATACAATGCATTAATAGCAAACATAACTTATTCCTAAGTTTCTATCTCTTGATTATTCAGTTCTAATCTGACTTTCCCGAGTCTAGATTCTAATCTGACTTTCTCAAGTCTAGATTCTATCCTTAGACCACCCTCTCGAGCATCTCTAAAGGATGAATGATGCATACATAATACAAGATGATCGCATAAAGTGAAGATCTCAGGTTATGCTAGCTAAGTGCTTCTCAACCCATTCGACAGTTTAGTTACTCATGTGTAATGTAAAGAGAGTAAACAGATGTAGAGATGCAAATTTCATTTTATAAATAAGATCAGAATATAGAATGACAATGGAAAATAGTGATAGAGAGCCTGGTAGAAATGTCTTGCTTCCCAAGGCTTTTACACTGAGTTTTTCTCTACTCTGCCCAAAAGAATGTTCTTGCTTCCGCAAGAGTCGGCCCTCTCTCCATTCTCAACGCTTCCTGGCACTCTTCCGAGCTAACCAGGACGATTTTTCGGTGTCTTCTCTCTTCTCTCGCCTCCGCCTTCTAAGTATAAAAATTACAGACTACGACTATCTATGTATATGGCGAAGAAGAACTCCAAAATTCTGAACAGCTGAACTCCTTTAACAAAGGTGGCCTTCGGTATTTATAGAGCTTCAGGGTGAAGAGCTTTTCTCTTAAATGATTGCACTAATGGGATGTCATTAATTCTCTGTCTGATGCGTCGATTAATTGTCACTGAAAAGTTGAGTGTACTTGTTACAGTGTGTCGCTAACGGCTTGTCAACTTAATTCGGATTCAACCATCATCAGCTTTTTGTCCCGTCGTGATTTATTAAGCTTCCACCTTGATGCGCCGTCTCTATGTGGCCACCTTCTTAAGCAGATCTTCACGAATGCATACGATCGCATAGTCTTGCGGTCGCAATCTTTTAATGCCTTCGGATGCTGAATTCCTTGGATCGCAATTCTGCCTTGCGTCAACGCATTTTCCTGCACAAAATACATAAATTAGCCGCTTAAATGCGATGGACGAGATCGCAATGTTCTCAACTTAATGCTTTTGGACACGATTTTACGTATTTTTACCATTGCAATCCTGCATTGTTTTATGTCTTTGCGTTGTAATAACGCACGTTTCTGCCCGTTATCACACCTCCAAATTTAAAACAATTCTTATCCTCAAGCATTAATTGAAGATTCTCTCTAGAAAGTCAGCCGCCTTTTTCTTTCCTAAATTTCTCGAGGTGCCTTTTTCAAATCCTATGTACCAAAATCTTCTTAATTCCTATCCAAGTCTCTTCTTAAAATATTTCTAAAATTTAGGGACCGCAAGTTTAACCTTCAAAAAGACTTTACTTGTTTCCATGGCATCGCATGATTTATGTCATAAAAAAACTTTTTCAATTGGGGTGTTTTCAAATGATTTTTTTATCCTTGCGTAGTTTAGATATTCTTTCTTTGACCTTGCGCTGACCCAAGTGTCTAGACTTCGTTTTGTCTTGCCTCCACGTGTGTCATGCAAGCATTCAACTACGAACAAGGCGCTCTTTCTCAGTCTAAATTCATGCCCATGTGGCAGCGGAGTTGCGATCATTTTATTTATGCATTGATCACGATTCCTACCTTCGTTTTGGCTTGTCCCCACATGTGTCATGCGGACATTCAACTACGAGTAGGATCCAATCACAACGTTATGATTTTTTTTTAATGCCTAAAAATAGCAAGGTTGAAAATAAATACCGCACCCCCAAATTTAAACGCAGCAATGTCCTCATTGCTGAAAGATTGAAAGAATTCATGCGATGCTCTTAGGAGGTTTCATAAAAGTTAGTTTGAAAGAAAGCTGGTGGACCACTAACTTCTAGAAATATTTCATGAATTGACTGTCCTAAAATTAAGTTGACTCTAGTGCATGTCATGAAAAATAGAGGCATACATTTCATCATTGAAATCATAATTGGCATAGAAAAACAATGCGGTGACTTACTAAAGTAATCAATATTTAATGATTGTGCTGACTAAAGAGGATGCAATGATAAAATTATCAAAGTTAAAATGAGATGCGAGAGTGCAAAATTTGGACTAAACAAAGTGAAGGAAAGATACAACCCCCAAATGTGCTCTGTCGCCTGCATTATTTGTTATCGCATCCTTTTTTGTAACGATCCAATTTCTTCGATTACGGTGGCTGAATGAACTAGTCGCGTCTTTTGGTTATCGTATAGCTCCCCCGCAATCGTTGCAAAAAAACATTGAGTGGGTAAAAAATATAAACGATAGAGTTAACAAAATTTTCTTCCTCTTTTATATATATATATATGCAAAGAGTAAGAAAGGATATATAAATGATAACGGATATAAAAGAAAGGTAGAGTGAGTTCATGAATCAAAGATAGGGAAAGGATATTCCAAAAGAATTGCGCCCCTGATGAGTTTCTGTTGCATAACAACGTAGGGATCGCTCAAATTTTCTTCATTCAGGATTTCTTAAATCTACGGAGGTATTTTCTCGATGAAAGTTACGTCCGCGATATATCTTGACTCTTTGCCCGTTGACCTTGAATGTATAGGTCCCTTCTTCATTAGTCAATTCAATCGCACCATGCGGGAATACTTCTTTGATTATAAAGGGTTTGGACCATCGTGACTTTAATTTACCAAGAAAGAGTCATAGTTGCGAATTGAATAATAAGACCTTTTATCCGACTTGGAGATTCTTCTCGCATAGTTGTTTGTCATCCCAACGTTTTGCGCGCTCCTTGTGAAATTTGGCATTCTCATATGCTTGCGTTCTCCATTCATCAAGCTCGACCAACTGAAGTTTCCTTTCTTCCCCTGTGGCCTTCAAGTCAAAATTAAGCTTTTTCACTGCCCATATTGCTTTATGCTCCAACTCAAGCGGTAAGTGGCATGCCTTTCCAAACACCAGCGCATACGGGGACATGCCTATAGGTGTCTTATAGGCGGTCCTGTATGCCCACAAGGCATCGTCCAGCTTCATTGCCCAATCTTTTCGTGAAGGTTTTACCACCTTCTTTAGTATCAGCTTGATTTCCCTGTTGGACACTTCAGCTTGACCATTTATTTATGGATGGTATGCGGTGGCTACCTTATGGAGGATATTATATTTGAGCAGCAATTTATTGATGATGTGATTAACAAAGTGAGAGCCTTCATCACTTATTATGGCACGTAGAGTACCAAAACAAGTGAAAATATTTTTCTTCAAGAACTTGAAGACTACCGCCGTATCGCTTGCAACGCACAATACTGCCTCTACCCATTTGGAAACGTAGTCGACGACCAATAGAATGTATTTGTGACCATTTGATAGTAGAAATGGTCCCATGAAGTCTATGCCCCAGATGCTAAATAGTTCCAATTCTAAGATGATGTTCATGGGCATCACATTCTTCCATGAAATATTTCTCGTGCGTTGGCACCGGTCGCATTTCATTGCATAGTCTCTTGCATCCTTGAATAAAGTTGGCCAAAAATAACCACTTTGCAACACCTTTGCTGCTATGCGTTGGCCTCCAAAGTGTCCTCTATATGGCGAATCATGACACTGCGATAGTATGCACTGGTGAGCAGTGTCTGGTACGCATAGGCGCAAAATTTGGTCTGATCCCCTCTTATAAAGATTTGGCTCGTCCCAATAATATGATTTAGATTCATGTCTGAACCGCCTCTTTTGGTGGGCTGTGTAGTCCTCAAGAAATTGTTCACAGATCAAAAAATTGACCATGTCCGCATACCATGGTAATTCTTCAATTTTAAATAGCTGCTCATTTAGGAAAGTTGTGTTCACCTCCAACTGGTTGCGGTCGACCTCTGGATTTTCTAATCTTGATAAATAGTCCACAACCTGGTTCTCCATCCACTTGCGATCAATGATTTCCATGTTAAATTCTTGAAAGAGGAGAACCCATCGAATCAACCTCGACTTCGCATCTTTCTTTGTCATTAAATACTTGATTGCCGAGTGGTCATTGTGAATTATTACTTTAAATCCCAGCAGATAAACTCTGAATTTCTCCAACACAAAGATCATTGCAAGCAATTCTTTTTCTGTGGTAGTGTAATTTGTTTGAGCAGGGTTCAAGTTTCTACTCACATATGCGATGGGACGTAGCATTGTTTTCTTCTTTTGCGCCAGCACCACCCCCATCGCATAACTTCTAGCGTCACACATTAGTTCAAAGGGCTGTGTCTAATCCGGTGTGATCAACACAGGTGCAGTTATTAATGCATTCTTCAGTATCTTGAATGCATTGCGGCATTGGTCATCAAAGTCAAACGCTCTTTCTGCCTCCAGCAACGCACTCAATGGTTGCGTAATCTTTGAAAAGTCCTTCACAAAACATCGATAAAAGCCTGCATGGCCTAAGAAGCTCCTGACAGCCTTCACGTTCGCTAGGGGTGGAAGCTTTTCAATCGCCTCAATCTTTGCCTTATCCACCTCCAGCCTGTCCTTGGAGACTTTGTGCCCGAGCACAATACCTTCCTTCACCATGAAGTGGCACTTCTCCTAGTTAAGCATAAGGTTTGTCTCTTCACATCTCTTCAATATCTTCTCTAGATTATTGAGACAGACTTCGTATGTTTGCCCATACACCGAGAAGCCGTCCATGAAAATTTCTACAGAATCTTCAAGATACTCAGAAAAGATGGCCATCATACACCTTTGGAATGTGCTCGACACATTGCATAGGCCAAACTACATGTGACGAAACGCATAGGCGGTCTAGCATCTAGGCGATAAAAGGCAAGGGGAAATGATCCTTCTTTGTCGCCGCATTCAGTTTGCAGTAGTCCATGTAGATCCGCCATCCAGTGTCGATCCTTATCGGTATTAGTTCATTATTTGCATTTGGGACTACCATCATCCCTCCTTTCTTTGGCACACATTGCACAGGGCTGACCCACGTGCTGTCGGTGATTGGATAGATAAACCCTGCGTCCAACCATTTGATTATTTCCTTCTTCATGACCTCTTTTATCGCAGGGTTGAGTCTGCGTTAATGTTCGATCGATCCTTTCTGATTGTCCTCAAGACGTATCCTGTGCATGCAATATGCAGGGCTAATTCCTCTAATGTCTGCTAGCGTCTAGCAATTTCTTTTATGTACTTTTTCAGGATGCTCAGCAGTGCATTTTTTTTATCTTCTTGAAGTGCAGAGGAAATTATTACTGGTAGCGTTTCATTTTACCCCAGAAAAGCATACTTCAGGTGGTTTGGTCGCCCCAAAATGATGGGTACATCTTTGTTCGCTTCATAATCAAGGATGATGAAGTCTGCCAGTAAGATAAACTTGTCAATTGTGACCAGGACATTCTTCATCTTCCCTTCTAAATGAAAAGGGACTTGTCAGCTACCTGGAGAGTCACCGTCGTGGGCGCCAGCTGCCTCACATTCAGTTGCTTAAAAATTGAAAGGGGCATTAAGTTGATGCTGGCCCCGAGATCGCAAAGCGTTTGACCAATGTATAACCCACCAATCAAGCAAGGTATTGTAAAACTTTCGGGGTCGCGCATTTTCAGTGGAATAATGGTTTTTGCTCGTTTTGTTAACACCACCATTGCGAACTTACTAGTGCTTCTTTTCTTCGTCACCATATCCTTCAGAAACTTCACATACTTTGGCATTTGATCGATCGCTTCAGTGAAAGGAATGTTGATATACAACTGTTTCAGCATATCCATGAAGCATTGATACTGCACTTCATCATTTTTCTTCTTTTTAAGTCTCTAGGGGAATGGTGGCAGCTGTATTTTCACGGGTTCCTACTCTATTGACTTAAAAATAGATTCAATATTTGGTTCCATCATCTCCTATTCTTCTGGTTCTTCTTGGGTCAACGGGGTCTATGGTTTCATTGTAATTAGAACTTGACATTGCGACTCGGCTCCTTCTTCTCCTCCGTTACTGTCTTTCCACTTCGCAAAGTCACAACTTGACATTGCTCCTTTCCCATACTCCGTGGGTTGCGCGGGAGTTCAGTAGAACTCGGCAATGTCCCTTAAGGTCTACTTTTGAGTTCGCCTGCAATCTGTCCTATCTGTATTTCAAGATTGCGGATAGACGTCGCTTGATTCTGGAGCACTGTTTCATTCTTTTCAATATACTGCTTCAGTAAGCTCTCCAGAGATGAAGATTGCAGCGCCTGCGAACTACTGGCTTGATTTTGCGTTTGACCATTTTTTCGCGGGAAAAATCCTTGCGACCCTTCTTTTTGCACCATTGGTTGAAAATTTTGTTGTTAATTTTTCCACGCGAAGTTAGGGTGGTTTCTCCACCCAGAGTTGTAAGTGTTGGAAAAAGGATTTTCTAAAAGAATAAAATTAGAAAATACTAAAATTATATTAAATTATTAAATAAAATATAATTAATAGTTTATTGTTCTAGACAATTCATATCACCGATGATATGCTTATACCATTGATAGATTTCTATAAAAAATAGAAGTATATCACCGAGATGTTAGAAGTCTATCAGTTATATGACTTGATAGACCGATGCATTGTGAATATAATAAAATAATAGTGTATATTGCGATGGTGGTGTATGTGTTGTGCATGCAATTTTTCCTAGCAAAATCCAAGTATAAATCCTACTAGGTTATCTGGTAAGCCCAAGGTCGAACACAGGGACTATGGAGACAGTATGCGACGGTAATTTCAGATTACTTTACGTTGACAAATAAAACAATGAGTTGATTGGTATGTTTGTTTAAGGTATAGATTCTATGCGGCGGAATTGAGAAAAGAGCTAATAACAATAAAAGTTACAATGAGTATGTGGGGAACGAGTTGAGAAGGGATTTAGCTAGTGATTCCTGAGATTGCATTCACGCTATGCGATCATGCTACACACACACAACAGTAATTCATCTTCCAATGTAAATGTCATAGCTCCTATTTCTAGGACACATACGATGTATGCGAAGATGTCGATTGGACTTATTCCTAAGTCTCTATTCTTGTCTATGCGATGATGAATGATGCATACATATACAAGGTAAGCGCATACTATCATATCCAATCTCTAGGGTGCATGCGATGTGTTAATAGCAAACATAACTTATTCCTTTTTTTCTATTTCTTGATTATGCAGTTCTAATCTGACTCTCCCGAGTTTAGATTCTAATCTTACTTTCCCAAGCTCAGATTCTATCCTTAGACCACCCTCCTAAGCATCTCTAAAGGACGAATGACGCATACATAATACAAGATGATTTCATAAAGTGAAGATCTCAAGTTATGCTAGCTAAATGCTTCTCAACCCATTCGACAGTTTAGTTACTCATGCGTAATGTAAAGAGAGTAAACAGATATAGAGATTCAAATTCCATTTTATAAATAAGATCAGAATACAGAATGACACTTGAAAATAAAGATAGAGAGCCTGGTAGCAATGTCTTGCTTCCCAAGGCTTTTACACTGAGTTTTTCTCTACCCTACCCAAAAGAATGTTCTTGCTTCCGCAAGAGTCGGCCCTCTCTCCGTTCTCAACGCTTTCTGGCACTCTTCCGAGCTAACCAGGACGATTTTTCGGTGTCTTCTCTCTTCTCTCGCCTCCGCCTTCTAAGTATAAAAATTACAGACTATGGCTATCTATGTATATGGCAAAGAAGAATTCCAAAATTCTTATCAGCTTAACACCTTTAACAAAGGTAGCCTTTGGTATTTATAGAGCTTCAGGGTGAAGAGCTTTTCTCTTAAATGATTGTACTAATGAGATGTCATTAATTCTCTGTCTGATGCGCCGATTAATTGTCACCGAAAAGTTGAGTGTACTTGCTAGAATGTGTTGTTAACAGCTTATAAACTTAATTCGGATTCGACCGTCATCAGCTTTATGTCCCATCTTGATTTATTAAGCTTCCACATTGATGCGCCGTCTCTATGTGGCCACCTTCTTAAGCAGATCTTCGCAAATGCATATGATCGCATAGCCTTT